>NC_142938.1:20673888-20718888 GCF_046866305.1 Octopus bimaculoides | reverse complement strand
CATCTAAGACTATATCATGTCATTTTCCACTGTAAGATAGTAGTGAGTTAATTGGAGGAGATGTGACTGCTTTTTCTAGCTGGTCATGTGATGATATCTAAGGCGCATTGCATAGAGTAGTCCTTTATGGCATTGGTTTGACCCTCTGCTCTCCAACTCCAAATCCCACATGGGGCAATTTTGCTGTTGATTGTTTCAAGACGGATAAAAGCTATGTCCTTTCCATGTTTTTTTGTTTTTTTTTAATATTATGGAACCCGGTGTGGTGACTTCCTGTCAAGCCATCCAACCCATGCCGGCATGGAAAATGCGCATTAAATTTTGATGATGATAGTGGTGTGATATGAGGGAAACATGGCTACTGTTTCTAGCAGTTTGAGCTATAACATACAGACTTTTTTTTATCACTCCAATAAGTATCAGTAATACTCTTGGGTGCTGATTCCGTCAACTACACACCCTTCCCTCACCATCATCTCCCCCTCCTTTTAGTTCCCTATCAATGTTAGAAATTGTTAACCTTCCTTATTTTGTATTACCCTCACATTGTCACGTAATCTAATTAAGATAATTTTCACATTTTTTTAACATTCTTTTTTGTTTTTCTTTTTCCCTCATTCTTCATTAAGTTTCCTTCTTTTGTCTCTCTCTCTTCCATTTCAATTAATTTTTCTGTTTTTATTGTTTGTTTTTTTTTCATGTTATATTTATATTTTTAATGAAAGAAAAAGCTTCATGCCTCCGCTTGGCTGTCTGTGTACCTCTTGTATTCACATGTGTTTCATATATATATATATATATATATATATATATATATATATATATATATATATATATATATATATGTATGTATATATATATTTATGTGGAGAATGGAGCAACAAATACAAGAAGAAGCAATTCTGTTGGGCTAGTTAGCCGTTGTTTTATTATGTGGAGGTTATGTAATAGTCATTTACGTACGTTTCAATCTAGCCAATGGTTTGGCAGATCTCTTCAGAATGTTGAGGAGTATGTTAAGAGTTTGTGGTGCGAGGGATGTAGGAGAAGTGATTGGTGGGTATATTAATGTATATGGTGGTGTAATAATAGCGATAGGTAAAGAAAGCCTTACGTTTTAGTTGAAGTTGTGTTGGTCTTCCTGTAAGGTGATGTAGGATGGGTGCTATTTAAGCTCATTATTCCGGTTTTAATCAAATGCATCTCCACGTGATTTTATATATATATATATATATATATACACACACACACACACACACACACACACACACACATATATATGACTGCTTGTATGTATGTATATATGTTTGGATATATGGATATCTTTTATCTTATACCTATTTCAATCATTAGATTGTGGCCATACTGGGGCATTACCTTGAAGAATTTTACTCAAATTATTCAACCCCAGTACTTTTTTATTTTCTTAAGCCTTATCCTTATTCTATCAGTCTCTTACACTGAACTGTTAAGTTATGAGGATGTAAACACACCAACATCGGTTGTCAGTCAGTGCTGGCGGACAGATACAAACACACACATAAACGCATGCACACACACACACACACACGCGCGCGCACACACATGATAGGCTTCTTTCAGTTTCCATCTACCAAATCCACTCACAAGGCTTTGATCAGCCCAGGGCTATAGTAGAAGACACTTGCTCAAGGTGTCACATTGTGGGACTGAACCCAGAACCAATGTGGTTGGGAAGCAGAGGAGGAAGTAAGCAGGCATAGTTGAATTTATCCAAAAATGCTATCTAACTTGAAATCACTATTATTGATCTTGTAATTTAATATTAATTAAAATGTCCTATGGCATTTCTTCTTGTTGATAAGGCTCTGAGTTAAGATCCCACTAAGATTAACTTTGCCTTCCATCTATCAGGAATTGATAAAATAAAGTACCAGTGATGTATTAACTAACCTCTCTTCACCAGAATTACTGGCCTGGTGCCTAAACCAAAAACTTTATTAATTATCATCATCATTATTATTATTATTATTATTATTATTATTATTATTATTATTATTATTATTATTTTTATGCTTAGCAACATTTCATCCGTCCTTACATTCTGAGTTCAAATTTTGCTGAGGTCTACTTTGCCTTTCATCCTTTCAGGTTTGATAAATTAATTACCAGTGAAACACTGGGGTTGTTGTAATCCACTAGTCCCCTCCTCTCAAACTTCAGGCCTTGTGCTTGTAGTAGAAAAGATTATTATTACTATTATTATTATTGTTGTTACTAAGGTGACAAGCTAGCAGAATTGTTAGCAAGGCGGCGAGCTGGCAAAATCGTTAGCGCGCCAGGCGAATTGCTTAGTGGTATTTCGTCAGCCGCTACATTCTGAGTTCAAATTCCGCTGAGGTCGAGTTTGCCTTTCATCCTTTCGGGGTCGATAAATTAAGTACCAGTTACACACTGGTGTCGATGTAATCAACTTAATCCCTTTGTCTGTCCTTGTTTGTCCCCTCTATGTTTAGCCCCTTGTGGGCAATAAAGAAATAAGAATCGTTAGCATGCTAGGCAGAATGTTTTGTGGCATTTTGTCCGTCCTTGCATTCTGAGTTCAAATCCCGCCAAGGTTGTCTTTGCCTTTCATCCTTTCAGGGTTGATGAAATAAGTACCAATCAAATACAGGGGTTGATACAATCAACTATCCCCTCCCCTCAAATTTCAGGCTTTGTGCCTTTAATAAAAAAGATTATTACTATTGTTGTTGTTGTTAAGTTGACCAGCTTGTAGAACTATTAGCATTCTGGACAAAATGCTTAGTGGCATTTCAAATTCCATTGAGTTGAACTTTACCATTTCATCCTGTCAGAGTCGATAACATAAGTACCAATTGAGCACTGGGATTGATGTAACTGACTTGCACCTTCTCCCATTGTGCTTATAGTTGAAAGGATTAGTGTTATTAGTTCATTGCACAGCATGAATATGAAATACTGTTTTTTTTTTTGTTGCTTTTCCTTCTTCATGTTAACTGTCAGGCCTCAATAAAATGTCTTTGAAAGTAGCTTTTAAAAAATAAGAACTATCCCAAGGAGGTTAAATTTTTGGAGCATTTTCATGTCTGTCTTGCTGTCCAACTGTCCCAGATGGTTTGGTAGTTTTCTGGGCAATCAAACCTGATGCTCTGATGATAACTGGTACAGTTAATACTTTCGTTGTTGGATATCCCCACCATTTTTGATATCTCTACTTTTAAATCAGTCTATTTTGAGGTCTTTGCTACTTCTTTGTCTAAAGAAATTACTATGTCGACTATGGGGCATTCTCTTTTTCTGTGCCATGTATAATCCTTTCCAACTTTGGCACAAAACCAAAAATTTTGAAGGGAGGAAGAAGTCGATTACATCAACCCCAGGGCTCAACTGGCACTTATTCTATCGATCCCCAAAAGGATGAAAAGCCTAGTCAACCTCAGCAGTATTTCAACTCAGAATGTAAAGAGCTGAAAGAAATGTCTCCAGTTTGTCCAATGTGGTAACAACTCTGCTAGCTCACTGCCTTATATGCCGTGTATAAAGATATCTGATCTGTGGCATTCAATTTTCCTGATGTCAGAATCACATAGAATTCTTGGTTTACCAAGTTCATTTAGATCCTTTATTGGTACAACATTGCAGGGGTTTTCAAACTGTGGTCCGCGGACCACAGGGGGTTCGCAAGGACAAGACAGGGGGTCCGTAGACAGCAAATACTTTTTATGGGCAATTTGATTCTATATATGTTTTTTGATCGAAATCTTTTAATTGACAATAAACCTATTTGTTAAATACTGTTAAATAAATAAATGTAAAAATATATGTTATTTTAAGCAAATATTTATGTATAAATTTCATAAGCGTTTATGAAGGGGGTCCCTAAGGTAAAGCCTGAAATATAAAGGGGTCTGCGAGTCAAAAAGTTTGAAAACCCCTGCATCATTGTACTAATAAAAGCTCTAAATGTTACAGCATGTTTAAACAGTTCTCCCTCGCTTTTTGCAAAGTAGTGGTTTACTGATGTTCGTGCTCCATTCACATGATCAGAAATGTTAATACATCCTCTCTCTCTCTCTCTTCTGTTTCATGTGTAAATTAAATGGCTGACATCTCTGTCTAAAGTGTTGTATCCATATATTCCACAAAGAGACCAGCGAAAATTTGAGTCAAACCTTGTTGCATTGTTGCTTGTATTCTTTCTGAGCTAACGTTCTGCAACTTGCTGCAATATGGCCAGTATTTTCCACCTGGTGATTACATCGGTGGCATTGACTATTGAAGTGGTGGAATAAATATCCTTACTTGTGAACATAGTGTTTAAAGTTGAATTAATATTCTGAGCTTCATCTCAATTAGTCCACCAACAAATTCTGTTTCTTTCTTTAAGTCTCCTCTCTCGAGCTATCTTTGTGATCAGCCAGGATTTTTCATGTTTTGGTGTCTCCATGGAACTGTCCATGTAACTGCATTTCTTTCTTCTGCTTTCTTTCTTTCACAGTTCACCCTTCTTTGATAGCCTCTCTTTTCTTTGAGTTCAGTATAAGTAAATCCTAGTAATGTTGCAGCATATTTAAGTAGTTCTTCTTTACCCTTTGCAAGGCAGTGGCTTACTGATCTTTGTGCTCCATTCACATGATCAGAAATGTTAACACATCCACATGCTATAGTCTTATGTTTCACGTGTAAATGATTGACATTTGCCATCACATGTAGTGCTCCATGCAGAGTTAGTTTTACTTACTTTACTAATCTATTTCAACTTTCATCTAATTCATTATTCTAGCACTATAATACAAGACAGTAACTTATTCATGTGTTGATTGCATTTATTAAATTCCTTGAATTAAGTTAGAACTTCAATATAAGTTTTTAGCTTTTCAAATATGTTGTTTTCACTTTTCTTTCATTTCCTTATACATAATGTCAGCAAGTTCCTGTTTGCCCAGATACTTGTATTCATTGTTATCAGGTTCTTAAAATCCATTTGTTCGGTAAGTTTATTCTATTTGAATTGACTCTCTTCTCTCTCTTCATGGCTAAAATCACACATTTTGATATACCAGATTCCATTCCAATGTCACAGTATCCTTACACCGCTGTGTGTGGTGGCTATTTAAGCAATGCATTCAAGGATGATTAATGAGTTAGATGGGTGCTGATGAAGGGGCACCCCCCCCCCCCCCCAGAAATATGGCATATATGCCCATTACCCATTCTTCATCTTCGATCTCATATACGAAACACTGTTGCAAAAATCAATGCTGGCTATAATTTCTATGGAATATCTGTAGGAATAACCTTAACAAAATAATATATCTGCTGTATTAGCAATCCTTTCAAACATCTGCAAACATCTTGACTTCGTCCATGAAAAATAGGTTATTGATAGAGGATACATGTATGTCACCTTAGCTTGTAGTCTCTGTTGACTTTTCTATGTTACTGAGTTGGTTATTTTTTTTTTTTTCGTAATAAATAACAAAAGTGAAAGAGTTACTCTAGAAGATATCTCTTTTCATATCTACACTTCTCAGTGATCTCGCACATAACATGAAATTTGTTTTCTAGTCAGCCCTACAAACACTGAGACTTCTGATGAGGTTTATTGCTATCCCTGAGATTCTAAGAGACTCTACAAACCAAGAACGTAACCCCCATATTGTAAATTGTTATTGTATCAGACCTACACTATGCACAGATTATTAGTCTGTCATTAATTGCAATTCTTTATTACCATTTTATCCAATTTATCAGATAGTCTTTGATGCCTTTTGAGCCTTTCTTACATTCCTTCTTTTCAGAAGCTCATAATTTGTTCTACAATTGAGTGTATGTCTTCTTTATGTCTTGGAAAAAATGTCTGTTAGTAACTTTCATAACAGATTGATGTAGGTGATTGATCTTGTTTGGATCTTTCATTACCAAAGTTGTTCATCCCTCAGCCATCCACTCTGCTACATTTCCTTGTATCACAGATGGATTCATGATTTGACTATATAAGGATTTCTGATATTTCAGATGTCCAAAAGCCATTCATCTTATGTGGTCCTTGGCTGTTTTCTTTCATTCTGCATTTTCATTATATGTAGGTGCAGGCATGGCTGTGTGGTAAAAGGTTTGCTTCCCAGCCACATAGTCTTGAGTTCAGTCTCACTCCATGGCACTTTGGGCACCTTCTACTAGAGCCCCTGGCTGACCAAAGCCTTGTAAATGGAGTTGGAAGATGGAAACTGAAAGAAGCCCATCGTGTGTGTGTGTGTGTGTGTGTGTGTGTTACTCTCTCCTTACCTTGGCTTCATGTGGTAGTTGTAAACGAATGTCGACATTATGCAAGTGGTGTCCTCTGTTTCAAATCTTCTGTGAAAACATATCTGGTCATGAGAAATATTACCTTACTTGGAAATAAGTGAGGCTTGGTGACTGGAACGGCATCCAGCTGTAGAAAATTAGCCACAAGAAATTCTGTTTGTCATGTGCAAGCAATGAAAAGGAGATGTTAAAACTATGACGACGATGATGTAAACCCACTAAATTCTTGTTCAAAATTCTTTTCCTTCCCTCACATCGAATGTTAATATTTCCATTGAATAACTTCAAAAAACTAAGTTTAATTTGATCCAAGAAATCCATAAAGCTCTTATTGCGTTCAGTTTCCAATGAGGCCTACTTTACTTTTTATCCTTTCAGGATTGTTAAAAACATACTAGTCAAATACTGGGAGATCGATGTAATCAGTTAAACTCTCCTTTTAAAATTGATTGAAAACGTTATTCATCATCATCATTGTTATTATTATTAAAGGCACCGAGCTGGCAGAACTGTTAGCACACCGAGCAAAATGTCTGACAGCATTTTGTCAGGCTGTACATTCTGTCTGAGTTCAAATTCCATTAATGTCGACTTTGCCCTTCATCCTTTCAGGGCTGATAAAATAAGTACCAGTTGAGCACTGAGATTGATGTAATTGACTAGTTTCCCTTCCTCAAATCTCCAAATTTTAGGCCTCATGCATATAGTAGAAAGAATTATTATTATTAAGGTGACGAGCTGGCAGAATCGTTAGCATGCTGGAAGAAATGCTTAGCAGTATTTTGCCTGTCACTACATTCTGGGTTCAAATTCCGCTGAAGTCGACTTTGCCTTTCATCCTTTCGGGGTCGATAAATTAAGTACCAGTGAAACACTGGGGTCGATGTAATTGACTAGTCCCCTCCCCCATAGTTTCAGGCCTTGTGCCTATAGTAGGAAGGATTATTATTATCATCATTATTATTATTATTATTATTATTATCATTATTAGGGCAGCTAACTGGCAGAACCATTAGAGTGTTGCACATAAGGCTTAGCAACATTTCTTCCAGTTGTTTGTGTTCTTAGCTGAAATCCCACTGAGGTCAACTTTGCCTGTTACCCCTTTCAGGGTTGATAAACTAAGTACCAGTTTAATACTGGGGTCAGTGTAATCAACTTACTTCCTCCTTTAAGAATGCAGGCCTTGTGTCAAAATTTCAACCCATTATCATCAACATCATTATCATTATTATGATGGCAGCAAACTGACAGAATTGTTAGCAGAGTGGACAAAAATTCTTAGCAAGATTTCTTCTGGTTCTTTACATTTTAAGTTCAAGTGTCACTGAGGTTGACTTTGCCTTTTATCTTCTCAGGGTTGATAAAGTAAGTACCAATTGAGCACTGAGTCAACGTAATCGACTTATCCCCTCCCACGAAATTTCAGGCCTTGTACCAAAATTTGGAACCATTTTTATTGTTGTAGTGGTGGCAGTGGCAAAATATCAGATAAATTTATTTTGTAGTGTTCAGTTACTTCTCTATTATATATTCAGAATTGAAATATCCACTCCTTTAGCTTCTAGTTCTCCTTTCTTCTATCCAGTGTTTGATAAACTAAGCACATATCAGTAATATATTGTCAGTGATTTAATGAACTTTTCACCATCCCACCAAAATATAAATTATCACTCTGTTTGAAATTCCTATTCTAATTGTCAGTCGCTTTTGTGGCATGTAAAAGAATTCTTCATCATCATCATCATTCGACATCCATTCTCTCTGCTGGCATGGATGGGATAGTTTGAGAGGAGCTAGCAAGCTGGAGGGCTGCACCAGGCACCATTCTTCTGTTTCAGCATGATTTCTACAGCTGGATGCCATCCACTTTACAGAGAGTACTAGGTGCTTGTAAATAGCACCAGCACATGTGCTTTTTACATGGCACTGGCATGGGTGGATTTTACATGAAGCTGACACAGGTGCTTTTATGTGGTGCTAGCATGGGTTCTTACATGGTGCCAGCACGGGCACTTTTTACGTGGTGCCGGCACAGGTGACTTTTGCATGGCACCAGTCATAATTGTTAGTATTTAGTGAGAAATGTAATTTTTTAAAATATGCAATATAGTATATAAATGTTCTTGAACCTCAGCCTTAGTATATTCTAACCCCCTCTCTTAAAACTTGCAGACCATGTTGTTGTTAGCACTCCGTCGCTTATGACGTCGAGGGTTCCAGTTGATCCAATCACCGGAAGAGCCTGCTCGTGAAATTAACGTGCAAGTGGCTGAGCACTCCACAGACATGTGTACCCTTAACGTGGTTCTCGGGGATATTTAGCGTGACACAGTGTGACAAGGCTGGTCCTTTGAAATACAGGTACAATAGAAAGAAGAAGAAAGAGTGAGAGGAAGTTGTGGTGGAAGAGTACAGCAAGGTTCGTCACCATACCCTGCCGGAGCCTCATGGAGCTTTAGGTGTTTTCGCTCAATAAACACTCACAACGCCTGGTCTGGGAATTGAAACCGCGATCCTATGACCGCTGGGCCATTGCGCCCCCACCGGGTGTCTATATATGTATATATATAATGCATATATGTGGCTGTGGTGAGAAGTTCACTTCACAACCACATAATCTTTGGTTCCGTCCCACAGCATGGCATCTCGAGCAAGTGTCTGTTACTATAACCTTGTGAGTGGATTTGGGAGACAGAAACTGAAAGCAGCCCATCGTATATATATTTATATGGGATATAGCACTTTGGTCTAAACCACTTTAGTTGAAGACACTTTGGTCTAAAAGCATTTTCATCTAAAGACAGAAAGGATTATTAAAGTAAAGTGTTTTAGACGAAAAGTCCTCGATCCATATATATATATATATATATATGTATACACACACACACACACACACACACATACATGATGGGCCCATTTCAGTTTGAATCCTGTCAAGGTTAACTTTATCTATCATCCCCCCACAAGGTTGATCATGTCATGTACCAGTCAAGTACTGTGGTCAATTATATAGAATAACACACCTTTTTTTCTTCAGAAAGGTGTGTTATTGGTCCTCTTTGGTGAAGCCCACATTAACTTTGACGGGTCTCACTTTAAAAAATATAATTGAAAATAGGGGGGCAAATCTTGTCTTCCAGCTAACTTGCTGAAAGGTGGGTGATTAGTGGCTATCATGGTCTGAGTGAAAGGGCCTACACTGAGCATGCTTTTTAAACAGGAGGAGGACTGAATGGGGAAGGTACTTGCCGAAGTGGTCATGGTGACCGTGCTAAGGGTTTCCATGGGTAACATTCAGAGTTTTCCATTGTTTGTTACCTTATTGATTTTCTCATAAATCTGTGAACACACTCCAAACCTCTTAGTGTTTTTCTGCTTCTTTTGTAGTTTTTACATTGGTCCTTGTGGCAAATAAAGAAACAGTGATTATTATTATTATTATTATTATTATTATTATTATTATTATTAATATTATTGTTGTTAGTAGTAGTAGTAGTAGTAGTAGTATCATTAATCAGTTGCTATTTGTATAGCCAGGTTTGATAAGATAAACATCATTTAAATAGTTTTGCTCTTCCCGCCACCACACCAGGCAACATTTTCTCATTGCTAAGGAGATAGATATCTTTGTTCTGGGGGTTTGTATGTGTGTGTATGTGTTTCTAAGGCTAAGTGTGTGTGTGGGTCTGTGTGGGTCTGTGTTCATGCATGCATGTATATGTTTGTGTGTGTGCGTGTGTGCACGCGTGTACACGCATGTCTGCTTGTCTTTGTTAGTTTGCAAAGTGTCTATGTGACTACTGTCAGTGCTTCAATCAGTTCTGCAGGTTAAAATCTATATGACATTATAGACCGGATGTTAGGGGAGCAGGTGAAAGACAGTGTGTGTTTGTGTGTGTGTGTGTGTGTGGTGGGGTGTTAGAGGTAGGGTTTAAAAACATGATCTAGGTTGGTGGTGTCATAGTTACTTACTTCTCCCCACTCTCTCCCCTCCCTCCTCTCCCTCCCTGCCGCACCTCTATCGTATTGTGTCTGTGCTCCCCCCTGTTATTTTTATGAAGAAATGTGTGTGCCTGTATGTATGTATAAGCATGTGTGTGTGTATATGTGTATGCAAGCATGTATGTGTCATGTGTGTATGTAGTTGTGTGTGTGTGTGTATATATATATATATATATATATATATATATATATATATATATATATATAGCTAAATAGATGTAGATAGATATAAAAGAAAAATAGATATATAAGTAATTTATAAATCTGATGAGTCAGCAGGACCTATTATCAATTTCTAGAATTCAATATATACATAAAATCCATTCTACTTTAGGCACTGGGCCTGAAATTTAGGGAAGGAGTATGATCAATTACATCAACTCCAGTATGTAACTGGTACTTATTTCATTGACCCTGAAAGGATGAAAGGTAAAGCTGACCTCAGTGGAATTTGAACTCGGAATGGATGGATGAAATGCTATTTAGCATTTTGTCCCGCCAGGTAATGATTCTTCTAGTTCATTGCCCTACTTAGTATATATATATAGATATATATATATATATATATATATATATATATATAATGCATGGTTGTACTAAGTTCCTGCAATGAGGTGGTGTGAATTCACTGGCATCTTCAGTTCTTTATGAACCAGAAGATAAGTACAGAGTGTCATATTGATTGATAAATCAGTGACAAAAGAACAGGAGTTATATAATCATTTTCATTACCTAACAGCTGTTTTGGACATAAAATAACTGTGGCCCACAGGTAAGTGTTAGTGTGACATCTTACAGTTTCATCTGAGCCTTCATTCATAAGCTTATGAATGTGGATACCTAACTGCTGTTCTTTTGTAATTAATGTGTGTGTTTGTGTGTATAAATGAAATTGTATGGCTGTGTGGAAAAGGAGCATGCTTCCCAACCATGTGGTCCTAAGTTCAGTCACACTGCACAGCATCTTGAGCAAGTGTCTTCTACTATGGCCCTGGGCAGATCACAGCCTTGTGAGTGAATTTGTCAGAAGAAAACTGAAAGAAGCTCGCTATAGATATCTGTGTGTGTGTACATGTGTGTTTGTGTGTACTGTTGTCTTGACAAACGAGCACCACCATCAGATGAGAAATATTACTTTGCTTGGGAAACAGGTGAGGGTTGGCAACAGTAAGGGCATCTGACCGTAGAATATCTGCTTTGACCATTTGACCTATGGAAGCATGAAAAAGTGGACAATAAACAATGATGACATATGTTTGTACATATACATTAATTTCTATCAAAGCATAGGTGTCTGTGTGTGTGTGTGTGTGTGTGTGTGTGTGAACACACATAAAAAGCACCCTTTGAACGTTGGGCCTCATGGAGGTGATAGGTGACTTTGATGATATGCCGTGCTTGAGAAGATTCATCAAGCCAAGTGAAATTATAGTTGTGGCTGATGCCGGTGTCATGTAACTGGCACCTGTGCTGGTTGCACATAAAAAGCACTCTTCAAATGTTGGGCCCCACAGAGGTGATAAGTGACTGAGACCTTTGGCGATATGCCATGCTTGAGAAGACTTACCAAGCCAAGTGAAACTGTAGTTGGAGCCGATGCCAGTGTCATGTAACCGGCATTATAAGTACCCATTTACACACTTGGAGTGGTTGGTGTTTGGAAAGGCATCCAGCCATAGAAACCATACAAAATCAGATTGGAACCTGATGCAGCTTACCAGTTTCAATCAAACCATCTAACCCATGTCAGCATGGAAAGCAGACACTAAATGATGATGGTGATGATGATGATGTACATGTATACATATATATAATACCTTGTTTCAGTCATTTGACTGTGGCACTGCTGTGAAGGGCTTTAGTTGACCAAATCAACCCCATTACTTTTTTTTTTTAGTCTAGTGCTTATTCTGCCGGTCTCTTTTGCTGAACCACAAACCATCAAGTGATGGTGGGAGTCAAGCACGTACACAAAGACTCACATGTATAGATATGTACATACATATATATGACGAGCTTCTTTCAGTTTCTGCCTACCAACTGCACTCATCAGGCTTTGGTCAACCCAAGGCTATAGTAGAAAACACTTGCCCAAGGTGCTACACTGTGAGACTGTACCCGGAAAGAGAATACATACATGGCAAATTTTAAAATCTCTCTGTAGGTAGAGAAAGTGATGAAGAGCCTTATTCAGATTTTGAACCTTATAGTGTTCTCATCAGAGGTGTCTATATCACTTGACCTGCTCCAGAGAAACAAGTGACAAGACTGCTTATATACACAACAAATCCAGTAGTTTCAGCGAACTGGAGCTACTGATTTGCATGTGTGTGTGTGTGGATATATGCATAAATATATATTTGAATATACACATCTTTGTTTGTGTGTGTGTATGTGTGTGTGTATAAATATACATACGAGGGGAGGCTGTAAAGTTCCTTGCTTTAAGGGGATCACGAAAGGCCTGACTGGAAGACCTAACATTCTGAGTTCTTTTACAGGGCTTACAGAAACTGCAGGACTGCTGCAATAAGTTTGTGAAACTGAGATGGTAACCATATGGAATAAAATCATATTCCTCCTTTATTTTTTTTTTACCCAAAGCCAGGGACTTTCCAGCATCCCCTTGTATATGTGTATGCATGTATTCACACAAATTGTGCTCAATGCACTGTGTATAGTGAATGGCAAATGAACAGAAAATGCATAGGGGTCTACAGTTCCTTTATTCAACCTCTCCAGTGATGGTGGCACAGGTGCATGTATTCAATACCCTTTGTAATGTGGTTGATGATAGGAAGGGCATTCAGCCCTTCCTAGAGATTGTGCTAAGTGACATGTCTAGCTTAATATTTAGCTTCAGGCTAAAGAAGCAGCAGGTCTCAGTAGGAGATGACTCAGCCCAGGATGACCCAGCAAACTCATGTCAGTTTGGAAAGCGGATGTGAAAGTCATGATGATGACGGTAATGGTAACAATGATATTATGTGTGTGTGTATGTGTGTTGTGAAAGCGAGATGGTATTGGGGACGGGATGGATAGAACATTGCTGGCAGGGCAAGTTTGGGAGGCTCTTTCAGAAAGGTAGGGTGGGGCAAGATGAATGAAGAAAAAGGAAAGGGTTGGAGAAGGAGAAGGTGAAGTAGAAGAGACAGAAAAGCAGAGAAGAGAAACAGAAGTGGTGTTGTTAACTGCCTGTTTGTACTCACCAATAATTAAGCTGGACTGTGTGCTTTAAACTCGATTGGTTGTAATAAATCTAGTGATAGTATTTATGTATATTATCATTGACATGTCTATGTATTTGTGTACATGTATGCATATTTGTATATATATCTATGTGTGAGAATATATATATATGTATATGGACATGTATGTTGTGTGCGTGTGTGTGAGTATATGTATACACAACGTGCTAGAATAATGAAACTCTATGGAGCCATAATTTGATACAGCAGCCATTAATTTTTATACACACATATGCACACACCCATCCACATTTACACACACACACACATAATATATTAGGATTCAGGTGAATTGGGCACTTAAATGGTAAGGCACCAGGTTGGGTCAGAATTAAAACGCATACACAGCAACTATAGATGAATACAAACGTTAGTACCAAAATACAGGTAGAAAGACATTCAGGTTATGTATACAATTAATTGAACCCTGCTGCGTATATTACTATTAAATATATAGTCCATAATATACTTTGGAACACGCGAGGAACAAGTTCCAAGGGAGGTGAATCTGCAACTAGCGAATGTTGTGGAATCACAAAATATGCACTTGCCGTGGATTTTTAAATGTTTTTAAATGTTCCTAATACTGTGATTCGTATACTTATCTGAAGAAAACAGTTTTTTTATAATGATGTAATGCACCCATTAATCAATTAAGAAATTTGTTGGAAACAGCTATGATGAATTAATACCTTTCCATTGTTTATTTTTTTTTATATATGTAATATATATATACTTGTTTCAGTCATTAGACTGGCCATGCTGGGGCACCTTCTGGAAGAATTTTAGTTGAATGAATCAACCCAGAACTTATTCTTATAAGCCTGTTACTTAATGTGTTGCTCTCTTTTGCCAAACTGCCAAGTTACAAGGATGTAAACACACCAACACCAGTTGTCAAGCAGTGGGTGGGGGGGTGACAAACACAGATACAAAGACACAGACACACAACAGGTTTCCATCTACCAAATCTACTTACAACGCTTTGGTTGAAACTTGCCCAAGGTACCAGTCTGTGAGATTAAACCTGGAACCATGTGGTTGGTAGGCAAACTTCTTACCACACAGCCACACCTGCACCTGTATGTATATGTATGTATTTTTGTGAGAGTGTTTGTACATGTGTATAAATATATAGACACACACACACACACACACACACACACACACACACACACACACACACCAGATAGATAATTATTATGATCCCATGTGAGTTCACATTTGGAATTGTTGCCCTTTTAGATGGTTCTGAGGGCCACAAGTTTTTTGTATATGCTTCCGTTTTAGTATGTCTTCTGTGGTTGAATTTCCTTGCTATTACCAAAATGTGTATGCGTGTGCATATTTATACAACCATTTATATATGTATATGCATGTAATTTTAGTACATTACCTACTTGTATTTTTGATACACTACCTAAAACAGACATGTATCTTATCCTGTTGAAGATATATTTCTCATTTCGGTGTCATTTAGCAAAATACTTCATGTATCTCTTCATTGCCTTAGTATACCTAATTGTTTATAATATGTGTTAGATTACTAGAAAATGTTGCCTGCAAGAGTCTAGTGTCCAGTTCAGTAAAGATTTATCTCTACTTCTAGTTTCTCTGAGCAGTACATATTATTCTACGTTACCAAATTTGAGAATTGATACCATAGACAGACTGCCAAATTTGAGAATTGGTATCAGAGATAGACTGCCAAATTTGAGAATTGGTACCAGAGAGAGAGACTGACATCTTCCCAAAGGGAGAGTTATCTCTCATCAGTTTGAATCTCCCAAGAAATTGCAGTTCTTTGATTACACCTGAACGCATTTGGTGCTATTTACCAAAGTAAAAATAGATATTGCAATTAATGTTTGTTGCATATAGTTGATTGTTCGACTGAGCACATGGTTCCTGTCTGTGTGTCCTTCCATCCTGTCCTTCCCCACCTATCTATCAGAGACAGAGGGGTGATTTGTAGATGTAATTTTAGAATCTGTTGTAACCTCTTTGGATTTGAACCTGAACCCTTGCCTATTTAGTTCAGTTTAAAAGTCCCTGGGGGGCGAGTGGGGATGAATGGGGGGGGGGGGTGAACTGGTCTTTATGGACTTCTTGAGAATTTTTAAATGAGTCAAGACTGTGTTGAGAAACAGATACAAGATAATTAGCTGGTAGAGTGGTGATGGTGGCAGTGGTGGTGGTGGTGGTGTGGTGGTGACAGTGGCAGCGACAGTGGTGATGGCAGCTGCTGCTGCTGTGGTGGTGGTGGTAGTGGTGGTGGTGGGGAATCAATGGGATACGGATTAGAAGAAGAGGGAGTGAAATAGAAATTGCAATAGATAAGATAAATGAAGAAAGATTTGTGTTAGTTTGTTTACTTGAAATTAAAAAAACAAGGTGTGTGGGGAAGGAAAGATCTAAAAATGAACAAAGCTTCAGAAGCAAAATATATATAAAAAAAAAAAAAAATGTAAATCCTCACCACCTTCAACTCCTGTCCCACCCCCTACTCCTTCAATGGTGTGATAAGTTTCGCAAACAACAGCTTGATAATGTTCCATGGGAATCAATATTGTTCTGATATCTTGTACATTCGAGGGACACTGACTGACAATCTAGTTGGATTGGTTTTAAACACCTATAATCAATTGTTTAAACACTGTTTATCACACACACACACACACACATGCATAGACTCTTTTTTCTTTATCTTTCTCTCACTCTCTCTCGCACTCTCTCTCTCTCTCTCTCTCTCTCTGCTTATATCTATATATTTCCTCTCTCTAATCTACCAATACTTGGCTCAATATCTTTAACTTTCTCTGTCTCACTCTACTATCTGTCTGTCTGTCTATCAATCAGTGTATGTATGTGTGTTTCTATATGTATGTATGTATGTGTTATATATATATATATATATATATATATATATCAGTAAAAGTATGTGACACTTATTCAGTAGACATGATAAAACTCCGAGTTTCGGATGCCGGGGTGGGAGCCCATGCCAACATCTCTTCAGTTATCTGGTCAACTGAAGAGATGTTGGCGTGGGCTTCCACCCCAGCATCCGAAACTCAGAGTTTTATCATGGCTACTGAATAAGTGTCATATATTTTTACAGATAAATTCCTTTATTTGCATAATATCAAGATCTCTTTCTGTCTTTTGTTGTCCTTCCTGTCAATATATATATATATATATATATATATATATATATATATATATATATATATATATATATATATGAGGGGTGCTGAAAAGTTCCTGGCTTTGGGTAAAAGAAAATACAGGAGGATCAGTTGATTATGATTTTATCTAACTTATTTCCATCTCAGACTCACATACTTATTCCAGCAGTCCTTCAGCTTTTCTAAGCCTTGTAAAATAACTCTGGGCTTCCCAGGTGTTTCATGATACCCTTAAAGCCAGGAACTTTGCAGCACCCCTTCGTGTGTGTGTGTGTGTGTGTGTGTGTGGTAAAAATGGGAGAGATAATGGTGAGTGATCTTGGAACTGGTGATTCCTTGATTGGCCGTAGATGGCCATCCCCCAATTGAGACTTCTCATTTCATAGCTTTTGTATATTGCTATTTTTGTATGTTTAAATTTTTTTTTTTTCATAATCTAGTGTAGGTAAACCCTCATAAATTTTGTAATTTGTCCTTACAATTTTCCATCATCAGTTGCCCTCGTAGCAAATGAAATGTATCTGACACTAGAGATAGGTGAGAGGAGCAAGACTGCTCCATTCATGAGACAAGTGTTTTCACAGATCATCAGCTTGAAGAAGCTGCAATCTTGGGTAAAAGAAAGAAAGAGAATGGGCATCTGGCACTTAGAGTGTTATCAGGTGCTCACAACCCTCCATTCAGGTAATGGGATTGGTGGATGTTCCACTCTAGCAATATCCAGAGGATTAGTGGCAGGCAAATGCTTTGACATTCTTGGAGAGACTTAGAGAATCAATGAAAACGAACTGGCAACTCTGTTCTGGAGGACTACCATGAATAATTTCCAGAAGTCTTTGGCTTGGCAATGCTACCAAGTGACACTACTAGTTCAAGATAAATTCTACAGGCTCAGATGAGCTGTATGATTCCATAGTCTTTCCATTTCCACTTTCAATTCGGAGTACTTGGTGATTTTTTTTCAACTTCTTTACTCACTACATTCATGTCATTTTCTATGGCTACATCAATGATCTGACAGTATTTGTCTCTCTTAGTCAATATGACAATATCCGGCCGACGGTATTCGATTACACAATCCATCTGAAAATCATGGTCCCAGAGTATCATTACTTTTCCATTCTCCTGCATAACTTTACTTGGTACATGCTCATACCAGTTCTCTGTTACTTCATTTTGGTATTTAAGGCATAAAAGCCAATGAAGATGCAAGCACATTTTATCGTAGCGGCACCTGTATTCTTTTTGTGCAAGGTTCTCACATCCACTTACCAAGTGGGTCTATTATTATTATTATTATTATTATTATTATTATTATTATTATTATTATTATTGAGTGAGAGAGCAGTGCATGCCATCAAAGTGACACTGGGGTAAAATATACAAAGCCCAATATACCCATCATGACTACCCGTCTGATAAAGGGTACACCAGGTACATGCATCATAATCATATATGCAGGATATGGTGATCCCATATAAAGATAAACAATGCATGACCTTGCATGTTGAGCCCAGTTAGAATTTTCTTCATGTCAAATAGCCCATTCTGCTCAAAAGGTCCCTGAATAAGGGTTGTTTAAGAATGTTGAATGAAACACCCATGTTTCCAGAGGTGAATTATTATTCAAAACCCCAAAGAATTCCACTCAACACATGGCTATGATGCTCTCCAACTACTTCTGCTCATGATCAGAAATGCACCTATTGTCAGCCACCAAGGGACATGCTCAACTGGTTAAGGTCAAACAACGGACAAGCAAATCTGTGGTATTGAGCAGAATATTTGCTGTAGCCCATCTTTTTATTCCAAGACAAAACTTGTATGTATGTATAACACTTCCAATCAGCTAAGATCAGAAGCCATGAAAGCCAGTGCCTGGTAATGCATATAATAATAATAATAATAATAATAATAATAATAATAATAATACCAACAACAACAACACAACTACTACTACTACTATCATTATTATTATTATCTTTTTGTTTTTTTATAGAGTTCAGAAAGAGGTGAATCATCACAAGTGTTGGCAGATATTGCAGAACTCCAAAATAAAAACAAAGTAAGTTTCCTTCTTCTTCTTTTTTTCTTCTCATAAATTTCTTATCTTCTTTGCATTCGTTTTCTATCAAAATTTTGGTTTTTTCAAATTTAATGTTTTGATTATAATTTCATTAGATATCTGATATATCATTAAGAAAAAGTTTTCAAAATCTAAATCCTGCTAAACTTGATTCTAATCTTAACTCTATCCAGTAGAAGGCTCATGTTGGCTTAAAGGTAGGTGTTAAATTTCTAGCCAACCACAGTAACTTGGTTTAACATATCAGCTGATGCAAGCTCTTAGCAATGTTAAATGGAGATGATGATTGAAATAACAGATGTTATAACTGGCTGTGAAAGAAGCAAATAGACTATTTGACCTAGGGGTTTTATTGTTACATATCAGATTTGTTTGTCCCCATCAAGGCAGCTGTCAGCTGTGACTGGCAGCAAACTGGGAATATTCCCAGTTGTATGTGCCAAGAAGTTAATGAGTTTTAGGGACACTAAATATACTATAATATACTATAAAGCAGTGGTTCCCAAACTATGAATCGCGACCCACTTATAGGTCGCAAACGGAATCCTAGTGGGTCACAAAAAGTTATAAAATTACGCATTAACTTTGATTAACTACTGTCTATCAAGATAGTTCAAGACTGATGTTTTCAATACCAGACTGATTGTTTCATCAAGCAGTAGGCTTTTTTCACGAACTTAACAAATCAGAGGTGGTCATTTTCTCAAGTTATTTATTCGTACATAATCGTAAAAAGGAAAAGTCTGTTTTTACCTATTTATAGAGAACTTTAAACTAGGCACAGTACAACACTGATCGAGCCGATAACAGTTACTGCTTCGAGGTTTTGTATTAAAGTTAATACCTGCCTATAGGGTATGCAGACGTTGAAACAGTTATAGAACGTTTTGTTTCACATTTAATATAAATGAGGCCTTCTCACAGGCCTCAATGAAAATGTAATCTGAAATAAATTTGTTTCTTTCATTAATGTTTTTACCCAGTAGAGTTAAGTGGGTCACCATAAACTGGTGTCATAAATAGTGGGTCGCACCTCTAAAAAGTTTAGGAACCACTGCTGTAAAGTATATTAAATGCTTTGTGTGTCAATACTGTATTAATGGGTTGGACAGGAGCAAGAATATCTGAAATATGGTATATACATGCATTACCCATTCTTCATTTTTGATCTCATCGTTGTTTACATTAGGCGTACTCAGATATGAAATGTCATAACAAATCAATGCTAGCTATAATTTCTATAGAAAATCTGTTGAGACAACCTTAACAAGTGAACCAAGAAGTGGTAAGGCTACTGAGAAAGGAACAGAAAAGAAGAACACACTTGATACTTTTAGGTTCATGACATTTCACTGAAGTCATGATTTTGGCAAAGATGCTCACCAAGAGGCTGGTGCTTGGCAAATTTATCCATGGTAACCTCCCCCTCGTGTGATACACCATAGAATAAATCAAGAATAGAAATGACTTCAGTGTGGCACTGATTAAGATTGATCTCGCTAAAGCCTTCAACAAGGTTAATCATCATTATTGAGTGGTTGTCTTAATTGCAGCCTTACTTATTTGCTATCTTAATTTTGATCCTGCTTTCAAAACCTGGATTGTTATCATGTACAGAGACATCTACCCAGTGATATAACTAAAATGCTACCTGTTGGAACCATTTTAATTGCCACTGAATTGGCAGAGTTGTTAGCATGGTGGACAAAATACTTAGTTGCATTTTTGCAGCTACTCTTTTTTACTCTTTTACTTGTTTCAGTCATTTGACTGCGGCCATGCTGGAGCACCGCCTTTAGTCGAGCAAATCAACCCCAGGACTTATTCTTTGGAAGCCTAGTACTTATTCTATCGGTCTCTTTTGCCGAACCGCTAAGTTACAGGGACATAAACACACCAGCATCGGTTGTCAAGCGATGTTGGGGGAACAAACACACATATATATATATATCTATACATATATACGATGGGCTTCTTTCAGTTTCCGTCTACCAAATCCACTCACAAGGCTTTGGTCGGCCCGAGGCTATAGTAGAAGACACTTGCCTAAGGTGCCACGCAGTGGGAATGAACCTGGAACCATGTGGTTGGTAAGCAAGCTACTTACCACACAGCCACTCCTGCGCCTCTTTACATTCTGAGTTAAAATTCTGTCGAGGTTTACTTTACCTTTTGTCCTTTTTAGAGTCAGTATAAAAAAAATAAGTCCCAATTGAGTCCCAGCATTGATGTAATCAACTAGCTCCCACCACACCCACAAAAGTTTCAGGTCATGTGCCTATACTAGAGAATTATTGTTATTATGACAGTGAGCTGACAGAATTGTTATAGCATGTTGGACAAAATGCTTGGCAGCATTTCTTCTGGCTCATTTTGGTCTGAGTTCAAATACTCCTAGGCTCAAATTTGCCTTTCATCCTTTGAGGGTTGATAAAACAAGTACCAGTTGCACACTGGGGTTGATCTAATTGACTAGCCCCACCTCCCCCCAAATTTCAGGCCTTGTGCCTATAGTAGAAAGGATTATTATTATTATTATTATTATTATTATTATTATTATTATCATCATTATTGAGGCAGCCAACTGGCAGAATCAGTAGCATGCCAGGCAAAATGCTTAACAGTATTTCGTCCATCCTTACATTCTAAGTTCAAATTCAGCCAAGGTCAACTTTACCTTTCAACCTTTTGGAGTGGATAAATTACGTACCAGTTGCATACTGGGGCTGATCTAATCAACTGGCCCCCTCCCCCTAAATTTCAGGCTTTGTGACTTTAGTAGAAAGGATTATTATTATTATTATTATTATTATTATTATTATTATTATTAGGGCAATGAGCTTCCAGAATCGTTACCACACCAAGCAAAACGCTTAGTGACATTTCATTTGCCTGTGTTCGAATTCTGCCAGGTCAACTTTGCCTTTCATCTTTTGAGGGTCAATAAAATAAGTATCAGTTGATCACTCAGGTTGATGTAATTGATTTATTCCATCCTTTGAAATTATCGACCTTCTACCAAAATTTGAAATCATTATTATCATTAAAAAATTTTCCTGCTTGGTAGAATTTATATCTAGAGAAATTGAATGCTTTTCAAAATTATTTCCAGGAGCTTGAGAAACAGTTCCATAGTGAGAAAGAACGGCATCATGATGAAGTGTCTGCCCTCCAAAATATGTACTACCAGAAGATCACCGACCTTAAAAAAACATATCAAGAAAAATTGGACAGTCAACAGACATCAGGTGCGCCATTCCTGTTTATCTGTCTTTTTTTATTTGGTAGAATTAGTGTGAATTTTTTTCCGTTGACAGAATGGGTTGAGCAATAGACAAAATGCTTTGTGATATTTTGTCATGTTGTTTTATGTTCAGAATTCTGTGTTCAAACTCCACTGTAATTAATTTTGTCTTGCATAATTCTGAGATTGATAAACTAATTATCATCATCATCATTTTAGCATAGGTAATAAATCAGCTGAATCATTAAAGCATTCTGTGGTATTTATCTTGATTTTTATCAGGTACTGAGTTCAAATCCTGCTGAAGTCACCTTTTCCTTTCATCCTTCCAGGGGTTGATAAATATAGTACCAATGTAAGGCATTATGATTGACAGAATAATTGGCAGACCATTGGACAAAATGCCTTGTGTCATTCCTCCTGGTCTATATATCCTGAGTCCCAATTCTGTTGTCACTAATTTGTGTAGCAGATGTAATCCATCGCTTGGTTTAATATGACCATCGGTTCTCTAGATACCTGTAACAAAGTCCAATTTATTTCAAGCAGCTGGGGCATCTTTGAGGCCTTAAAAGGGTCATAGACATCACCTTTCCTCTTTACTCTTTTATTTGTTTCAGTCATTTGACTGTGGCCATGCTGGGGCACCGCCTTTAGGCGAGCAAATCGACCCCAGGATTTTGTAAGCCTGGTACTTATTCTATGAGTCTCTTTTGCCGAATCACTAAGTTCCAGGGACATAAACACACCAGCATCGGTTGTCAAGCGATGCTGGGGGGGGGGGGGGAACAAACATATACACACACACGTACATATACATATATATATATATATATATAAACATATATACGACGGGCTTCTTTCAGTTTCTGTCTACCAAATCCACTCACAAGGCTTTGGTTGGCCCGAGGCTATAGTGGAAGATACTTGCCGATGGTACCACGCAGTGGGACTGAACCCAGAACCATGTGGTTCGTAAGCAAGCTACTTACCACACAGCCACTCCTACGCCTAATCTTCGCTAAATGATTAAAATTAAGTTTATCCTTGTTAGCATGGGTTTGTAATTATAAGCACAATCCTCTTTCCTAAATTGGTTTATCCTTGTTAGTATAGATCTGCAATGTGCTTTATCACTGCAGACCCATGCGTCAGGCATATTGTCTGTGACACCCAGTATCCTGGAATCTAATCTCACTACTACTCTTCAAATCATTTATGGGTCCATCTCTTCCATGGCTACTACCTCCATCATTCCAATTTACAAACACTTTTGTTAGCACAGTCATCCCTTACTTCCCAGGATATTACATGCCACCCATGTCATTAGCAATTAATTATTTGACATTTTTGGATAATTTTCTTTTAATCAGGTAATGAAACGAAAGAAACTGTGGAAAGTGCGGAGGAAAAAAGGTTAAAGGTAAGGACAATGGTTTTTATTTTGATGTTGGGGGTACTGAAGATTTACAGTAAAAGAGAATATGAATGATATTCAAAATTCTGTTAAAAAGTCCTCTCTTTCTCTTTCATCATCATCATCGTTTAACGTCCGCTTTCCATGCTAGCATGGGTTGGACGATTTGACTGAGGACTGGTTAACCAGATGGCTACACCAGGCTCCAATCTGATCTGGCAGAGTTTCTACAGCTGGATGCCCTTCCTAATGCTAACCACTCCAAGAGTGTAGTGGGTGCTTTTACGTGCCACCGGCATGAAGGCCAGTCAGGCGGTACTGGCAAAGGGCCACGCTCGAAATGGTGTGTTTTACGTGCCACCTGCACACGACGTCCAGTCACTGTGGATATAACATAGTGTATACACTACACACGCACACATACAGGTATATATGTGTGTGTGTGTGTGTGTGTGTGTGTGGTCACATGTTCATGACTCAGTAGTTAGAGCATTGGGCTTACAATTGTGGGATTGTGAGTTCGATTCCGAGACCTGGCTGCCTGTTGTGTTCTTGAGCAAGACACTTTATTTCATGTTGCTTTGGTTCACTCAGCTGTAGAAATGAGATGCGACGTCACTAGTATCTACAACTATACCCACAAGTGTGTGTGTGTGTGTGTGTGTGTGTGTGTGTGTGTGTGTGTGTATATATATATATATATATATATACACACACACACACACACACATATATGTCTTGTGGATTACTTGTTCCTAAGTTAATATGCAAGTGACTGAGCGTTCTACAGACATATGCGTCCTTAGCATAATTCCCTTAGTGTGATTCAGCTTCTGACTTCATCTTTAGAATGACTGGTACTCTACACCTGAAGATATTCTAAACAGGTTTTGACTACTAATATATCTATATCTGTCTGTCTGTCTGTCTGTCTTTCTGCATAAACACACACACACACACACACACACACACACACACACACACACACACACACACACACGCACACACACTGTCTGTATTTATGTCTGTGTATGTGTGTAAGCTTCCATAGTATAGAATCGCCTCAGTTATTTTGCTTTCAGTTTCATTTTTTACTTTTTGAATATAATTTCATCTAAATTTAATTTAAAATGATAAAATATTTCCCCTTGAAAATTAGTCTTTATTCGATCATATTGTATAACCACCAAGAAATTTGATAATTTGGTATCATGTTTCCTGATATTACCCATGGTGGCAAAAGTATACCTACAAAGTTATCTGTCCCGTGACAGGTAACACTCTACTTTGTATGATTCACATTTAGGAAGCTTATGTGTTAAATAGAGCATGTATTATTCTGTATATTTTGCTGTTAATCAGACACTGCGATATAGAAACTTACTAGTATGCCTCACAGCCATTAAAGCTAGTTCGAACGTTTTATTCAATGGAGTTGATGTCTGGTACTTCCTATATTAATTTTATCCCTTTTGCTATGCCTTACAAGTTTTCCTTTAACTTTAACTTTTTTATTTTATTTATACTTGTTTCCAGAAACAATTAGAACATTCCGAAGATGAAATCAACAGACTGAACAGCTATATAAGTTCCATAGAAGATAAACTTAATCTCCAAGAAACAGCAACTAGTGAGTTTTTATGACCATCCTTTTGTTTATCCTAACCTCCTCGTCCTTCACTGCCTCCTCTTTTTCAGATAGATTCTTTACAGGGATATATATATACCAGAGACTACATTATATAAAATGTAATCCCCTATATTTAAAAGGTGTGGAGGTGTGTGGCCTAGTGGTTAGGGTGTCAGCATGATCGTAAGATTGTGGTTTCATTTCCTGGACCAGGTGACGCGTTGTGTTCTTGAGCAAAACACTTCATTTCATGTTGCTCCAGTCCGCTCAGCTGGCAAAAATGAGTAACGCTGTGATGGACTGGCATCCCATCCAGCTGGGTAACACGTACACCATTGAAACCGGGAAATGGGGCCCATGAGCCTGGCTAGGCTTTAAAAAAGGGTGCATTTGATATTTTATATTTAAAAGTATGATTTTTTAAGACGGTAGATTGTGATCTGAGGGAGATGTAGCTGTTATTTCATGTAGGATGAATTGCTGTATAAAAGGCTCTTTTATTGTCTGTGCTCATCAGTGTTGTAATTCTTGAGACAGTGTATATGTATATCTCAGATTACATTAGCCAGTGTGCTTTCCTTTAGTATGATTTGTGAAAAATTTGACTGTTATTCCTACCAGGATTGAAAACCACTTAGAAGCTCCCTTGTTCACTATTTTGTAGACTGGCTCCTATACCACCTACATCTCATCATTGGTAATTTTCTATCTTTGAACTTGTTTCTCTATTTTCTTAAATTCAGCATTGTCACCATCATTGTGGCTGCTGCAACTGTCAGTCACCAACACCAAGTTGGTGAATGAAGGGCAAATGTTGAGTGGATAATAAGCAGGAGAGATCAGGAAAAGTAGGTGACAACTGTAGAGACTGGCTTGAGCTGATGAGTGGATGTAGTGAATGGTGGATGAGGAGTGGTGTGGAGAAGTGCAACTGCAATAGAAGTGTCAGTTTCTTCTCACACTAGGGAGATATGTTTATCTTTTTTTGTCCTATGAAAATGTTTCGCGAGGTCACTGAAGACAGGGAAGCGGAGCACCTTTAAGTGGTTGCATAGCCCACTAGAAAGAGCTGTCGAAATATTTCCCAATCTAACTTCTGTCTTAGTAATGAAGGTATCAAGGATACAGTCTTAAACAAAGATGGAATGGTCATGACTTAAATACCTTTGATCATAGGGTCAGCTCAGTCAGGGTTGACTTGAGATGAACCACTACAACAACAACAGCAATATAAAAGAAATTTAAAATTTGTAAACACACCAGATCTGGTATATATTAACATATATATAACGTGTAAAATCAAAATGAATAAAGGTATCATTAAAAAATTACAAGAACACACACACACACAAACACACACACACACAAACATTTTTAAAGATATTTTTTGTTTGTTTCAGAAAATGATGTAGGTGTTCAAGAGAAGGGAGAAATAGTTGCAAATATCGAGAGCGACAAAGATAAAGTAAGTGTAAACTTTATATGATTTTTAATACACATAACTACAAGCTTACGTACATACATTCATGGCATCATCTTCTCTTTAGGCAGAATCACAACTGCACTGAGCGAACAAAATGCTTAGCAGCATTTATTCTGGTTCTTTGTTTTGTGTTCAAATGCTGCCAAATCCATCTTTGCTTTTCATCTTTTGAGGTTGATAAAACACATACCACCTCAGTATTAGGGTCAATGCAATTGTTTCCTTCTCGCCTCAAAATTGCTGGCTTTGTGTCAAAATTAGAAAGAGTTATTTCTTGATAATACTGTTGTTGTGGAACATCTAAGAATATCTTGTATTACTGGTGACACAAAACTCAGACATACAAATACACACACACACACACACACACACACACACACACACACACTCTCTCTCTCTCTCTTTCTCTCTCTCCCTCTCCCTTTTTCTCTCTCCCCTCTCTCTCTTCTCTAAAACTGGGCCTATCAAAAGCATTAGCACAAAAGAAAGAAAACCAGAACTTGTTTCTTTATTGCTTATGGTTTATGGAATATCCAAATAAAGATTTTGATACATCTTGGATGACATAGGAGTATTTATGGTTAACAAAGGCTGTAGCAGAATGTACTGACAACATTTACAGATCCCAGTATTGCTATATTCTCAAACAGGCTCATATCCACACCTTGCAGGTAACCTGCTAATGTCTTTACTGAGCTGGTTGGGTATTGCTCCAGCTGAACTGATGATTGATAGATATATACTTTCACTGCCATCATATATAGATATTTTCCTTTGCTGCCATTTATGTTGTTTAGAGATAATAATTGATTTACTGTCTTCTGTGTGACTCCGCACAAAATGTAAACTTTGGCTTTCATATTTACAGGGTTGATAACAGGAAGTACTAGTTTAGTACTGGGGTCAATAGTAGTAACTAACTCCCTCCCTCCTTCAAAATTTCTTGGCTGTATTCCCCTTTTGGGGCCAGTAAAATATGTAGCAGTCAAGTATTCGGGTTGATGTAATTGACTCCCCACCTCTCATAAACTGTTGACTGTATGCCAAAATTTGAAACCATTATTATTATTATTATTATTACTATTATTATTATTAAGGCGGCAAGTTGGCAGAACCGTTAAAGTGCTGGACGCAATGCTTAGTGGCATTTCATCTTTCTTTACGTTTTGAGTTCAAATTCCGCCAAGGTCAACTTTACCTTTCATTTTTTCGGAGTCAATAAATTAAGTACCAGTGAAACGCTAGGGTCAATTACATTGACTAGTTCCCTCCCCCAAAGTTTCAGGCCTTGTGCCTTTAGTAGAAAAGACCATTATTATTATTAAGGTAGTGAGCTGGCAGAATCATTATTGCACCTGACGAAATGTTCACCTGTTGCTATGCTCTGAATTCAAATTCTGCCGAGGTTGACTTAACCTTTCCATCCTTTCGAGGATGCTACCAAAATTGCTACCCTTGTGGCAAGCTGGCAGAATCATTAGCATACCAGGTGAAATACTTAGCGGTATTTTATCTGTCGCTACATTTTGAGCTCAAATTCCACTGAGGTTGAGTTTGCCTTTCTTCCTTTCGGGGTTGATAAACTAAGTATCACCTGAGTTCCAGGGTCAGTGTAATCAACTAGTTCCTTCCCCCAAAATTTTCAGGCCTTGTGCTTGTAGTCGAAAGGATTATTATTATTATTATTATCATTATTCCGCTGAGGTCGACTTTGCCTTTTAACCTTTTGTGGTTGATAAATTAAGTACCAGTTGTGTACTGAGGTTGATGTTATTGACTAGTCCCCTCCCCCAAAATTCCAGGCCTTGTGCCTTTAGCAGAAAGAATTATTATTATCATTATTATTATTATTATTATTATTATTATTATCATTATTATTATTATTATTATTATTATTATTATTATTATTATTATTATTATTATTATTATTATTTGATGAAAGCTCTCAGCTTAATTTGCTGGTTATGATGGAAAGTGTCAGCTGCCCACAGCCTGCAGACTAAGGCTGTACTTGTTTACAGATTATGCTTCAAGAACCATGTGGAGAACTCTTGCAGTTACTAGCAATGCTAATTTTTTAAAGTGTTCTTTCTTTACATTTGGACCAGTCTTTTTGAGCCATGTTGGTAGTTGAGTGCTAATACTTCCAAGTGAACCAATCATATCCACTCTCTTCATTGCTCATAACCTGTATATTTCCCACTTCAGTTTGTCATAGTTGTTCACTTTTTCTTCTTTCTCTTTGATCCTGTTGTAATTATTATTATTATTATTATTACTATTTTTTTTTTTTTGTGGTACCTTTGTTCTGTCCCTTCTGAATGTTAGTAACATAGTTTAAATGTAGCATTGATACATATACCCGCTCACACAGACTGTGCATGCAACCAAACATAATTGGGTCAGATGTGGTTCAAGTAACATATATCCCCTTCATTCCAGTTGTTCGGTCATGCATGACATTCATTTGTTCATTGTCTTCAATGAACAACTCTGAAGCATTCAGTCACCAGACAAACTTGACAGTTCTCAGCTGGATCATATCTTCTATCTTTTACTTGTCTCAGCCATTAGGCTGCAGTCATGCTAGGACAGACTGCACTCATGCTGGGGCCTCAGTATTTTCGTTTTTTCTTAAACCTCATACTCGGTACTTATTTTATCAATCTCTTGCCAAACTAATGAATTACAAGGACATAAACACAACAATACTGATTGTCAAGCTGTAGTCGGGAAGGACAAGAAATAAATAGACACAAAGACACACACACACACACACACACACATATAGATATTTATTAATCAATGAAATTCCGACTTAGTCTGATTTGCACATTTTATTATTTACAGTTTTTTACAATTTTACAATATTGAAATAAACTAGTACTTTCGTGTATTATGCAATTGTCAGGTTTATGTAGTGGCTCTCGTGGTCCACAGTTGACAACTGATATATATATATATATATATATATATATATATATATATATATATTCACATGCATATAAGAAAGGATGACCACTAAGTGGACTTCCGATATGCTAGAAAGAGATCATCCACTATCTAACCACAAAGAAAATAATGTTCTCTAGAAAAAATTCAGCAAATACCAGAACAAAAGCGGGCAAGACAAATGTCATTTGTCTCTAGCATATCAAAAGTCCACTTAGTGGTCATCCCTTCTTATACGCATGTAATACAATTTTTCTGAATTTTCAGATTTTTTATATGCTAGGCCACTGGTTTTAAATTAATGTTAATTAAATTTATATTCAATTTATCACCCTCAGTATATAAATATATATATATTTATGTGTGTGTATATATATATATATATATGTGTCTGTGTGTGTGTTTGTATATATATATATATATATATATATATATATATATATATATATATATATATTTATATAAACCATCATCATCATTCTAATCTCCATTTTCCTTGATGCCATGGGCTAAATGGTTTGCCCAGAGCTGGCAAGCAAGAGAGCTGCACTAGGTTCTAGTCTGATCTGGCTTGTTTTCTATAGTTAGATGCACTTCCTAGCACCAACTACTTCACAGAGTTTGTTCTAAAGTTTTCATGAATTATAAAGTTTTGGTTGCTGTTGGTTGTTTTTGTATCAGATCAGCTCTGATGAAGCAGAGCTGTGACCAAAAGCATTCCAGCCATGATCATTGCAGCTCTCGAAGGGTATCTTGTCCAGCACTATCTAATATGATCTCCCTGGTTTATGTCAGTGAGGTTTGATATAGAAAGGCAACTGCTATTTCTAGCATGTCAAATGAATTAAAGTTAGTTAAAGTTTCCTTCTCAAGTCATACTGACGCTTTAGGGCCAATTCCTCGGTTTCCATGGTGTATATATTTCCCACTTGAACGGGACGCTGATCTGTCACAGGATGACTAATTTTTGCCAGCTGAGTGGACTGGAGCAACATGAAATGAAGTGTTTTGCTCAAGAACACAACACCCGGTCCAGGAATCAAAACCACAATTTTATGATCATGAGTCCAACACCGTAACCACTAAGCCATGTGGCTCCACTGTCAAATGAATACTTAGAAGCTAGCTGTATGTATAATATATAATGTATGTGTAATATATATATGTATGTATAATATATAGGTAGATAGATAGAGAGATAAATAGATAGATATGTGTGTATATTTATATGCATATATGTATGTACACACACACACGTAGATAAATAGATAGATAGATGATAGATAGAAAGACAGACAGACAGATATGTGCATATATGCTTATATAGATAAATATATTTGTATGTACGTATGTGTATATGCATACATACACACACATATATGTGTATATATAAAGATATACATACGTATACACACATGCATACATGTACATATGCATGCGTACACATTAATGTTAAGGAAATGGATTATACGAAAGCATGCGCCAGCATATCTCACTCAATTGTTACCATGTTAAGAAATAATGAGTATGTCTGAGAGAAAGAGAGAGAGAGAGAGAGAGTGACAGTAAATGAATGTCTCTGTGTGCTCTTAATCCGTTCACATAACAAATATCCTTTTATTTATTTCAGGTGTACTACAGAGAAGAGAAAGGAGAAGGTGATTACCGAGGTGAGAAGTTTCTTTGAGAGTTCCTGTATTTTGTTGTCTAGTTAATTAACTGCTTACTGTGTTCCCCATCATACAAGTTGATGCAGTATATAAGCCGAGGTAGATCATCATCATCATCATCATCATCATCATCATCATCGTTTAACGTCTGCTTTCCATGCTAGCATGGGTTGGACGATTTGACTGAGGACTAGTGAACCAGATGGCTACACCAGACTCCAATCTGATTCGGCAGAGTTTCTACAGCTGGATGCCCTTCCTAACGCCAACCACTCCGAGAGTGTAGTGGGTGCTTTTATGTGCCACCAGCACGAAGGCCAGTCAGCAGGTACTGGCAACAGCCACGCTCAAAATGGTGTATTTTACGTGCCACCTGCACAGGAGCCAGTCCAGCGATATTTCAGTAAAAATAAAAATCAGTGCTTGAGTCTATACTCATTGTATAAATTACCCTCACCCACTTTCTCCCAGGTAACTATTCTACCAGAGATTTTTCTTTGACCCGCCTTTTTTGGGGTGTAAGTTTTAGTCTACAAAATTCGAAACGTAGGCTGGAAAATGCTGTCATTGTTTGAGGCTATCATTAATTGTTTCTATCTTTAACTCTTAATTTCTTGTAGTGCTTTCTGTATATATAAATCTCCACCCATGCTGACACAACATAAAAATCACCTAGTAAACTCTGTAAAATGGTTCGCGTTAGCAAGGGCATCCAGCCATAGAAACCTTGCCAAAACAAATGACTGGAATCTGGTGCAGCCCTCCACCTTACCTGTTCCTGTCAAACCATCCAACCCTGCCAGAGTGGAAAACGTATGTTTAATGATGATGATGATGATGTGTCCAGTATAAAAACCATAAAAAATATGACTATTGCATGAATTTGGATGAAATGTGGTGATAAAATGTAATGGTTGTTTGTATACATTGTGGATGTGGATTTTATATTCTGTTGTTAATTTTTGCCTGTTATCTTGTCAATGTCACCTGCCCAGACAGATTGAATAGAAGTAAGTTTACAATCAGGTGTTTTATCATATATATTTAGAAGATATTGATTCCTGGGCATCGATTTCCTGTCTCACATGAATTTGTGGTCCGGTTAGCCTCTGTAACTTGGCAACTGCACAACTACCATCAGAAAAAGGTATTCCAAGACATTTCCTCATTTCCTTCATTGATCTAACAATGGTAGTGTTGCCCTGTTGATGCACATCTCATAACCTGTGGTCTTATCACTCATCCTGACAAAAATTTCTTCAGGAGTAAACTGAAGGAGATGATTCAGCAGACTTTCCTTGTAAACTAAGAAACTTTGTAAGGCTCACATCACTAATGAAAGCATCAGTGCAACATTCTTCTGGTGGTTATATGATACAAACATACATGTGTGTGTATAAACACATAGTGGAGGCGCAATGGCCCAGTGGTTAGGGCAGCAGACTCGCGGTCATAGGATCGCGGTTTTGATTCCCAGACCGGGCGTTGTGAGTGTTTATTGAGCGAAAACACCTAAAGCTCCACGAGGCTGCGGCAGGGGGATGGTGGCGAACCCTGCTGTACTCTTTCACCACAACTTTCTCTCACTCTTACTTCCTGTTTCTGTTGTGCCTGTAATTCAAAGGGTTAGCCTTGTCACACTGTGTCACGCTGAATATCCCCGAGAACTACGTTAAGGGTACACGTGTCTGTGGATTGCTCAGCCACTTGCACATTAATTTCATGAGCAGGCTGTTCTGGTGATCGGATCAACTGGAACCCTCGACGTCGTAAGCGACGGAGTGCCAACAACAACAACATATACACATACATGCACACACATACACATTATATATGTGTGTGTATAATATATCTATGTGTATTTATATTTGAGAACTTTCCTAGTACTTTGGCTATGAAAAATACACTCAGTGTACGCACTCTGTAAACTGGTTGGTGCTTGGAAGGGCATCAAGCTGTTGAAACCAACCAAAAACAACACATACTACCACTAGTCTGTGATAGCAGCAGCTCTCAGTAAGAAAGAACTTGGACTGTAATGACCAGCATGGAAAGCAGATGTAAAAAGATGATGGTTAGGTGCAGGAGTGGCTGTGTGGTAAGTAACTTGCCTACCAACCACATGGTTCCGGGTTCAATCCCACTGCTTGGCACCTTGGGCAAGTTTCTTCTATTATATCCTTGGGCCGACCAAAGCCTTGTGAGTGGATCTGGTAGACGGAAACTGAATGAAGCCCATCGTATATATGTATATGTATATATATGTATGTATGTGTGTGTGTCTGTGTTTGTCCCACCAACATCGCTTGACAACCGATGCTGGGTGTTTACGTCCCCGTAACCTAGCGGTTCAGCAAAAGGGACCGATAGAATAAGTATTAGGCTTACAAAGAATAAGTCCTGGGGTCGATTTGCTCGACTAAAGGCGGTGCTCCAGCATGGCCGCAGTCAAATGACTGAAACAAGTAAAAGAGTAAAAGAGTAAAAAGTATTGATAACGTATTTGTGTGTGTGTGTGTGATTTTATGATAAATTGCCAAATGTTCAATATGCTAGAAGTGTGTATGTTCTGTTATAACTTTCTGCTGGATTATTTCCTCAGGGTTAATGGATATCTTTTACTTGACTCAGCCATTAGGCTGCAGTCATGCTAGGACAGACTGCACTCATGCTGGGGCCCCAGTATTTTCTTTTTTCTCAAGCCTTGTACTCGGTACTTATTTTATCAATCTCTTGCCAAATGAATGAATTACAAGGACATAAACACAACAATACTTTTGCTTTTATGATATATAGATAGATAGATAGATAGATAGATAGACAGGTACATACATACAAACATACATACACACACACACACACATACATACATGCATGTATGGAAGTCTGGAAATGAACAGCCTCACTTGTATGACAATGCTCATTTACAGCTTTCATGTGATGTCTGTACAAGGGTACGTACACACACACACACACACACACACACTTTCTCTTCCTCTCTCCTCCGTCTCTCTCTCTCTCTCTCTCATATATGTCTGTATGAATATGATGGGCTTCTTTCAGTCCCCAGTTTCTGCCTACCAGACTGACACACTTGGCATTGGTCAGCTCAGAGCTGTAGTTGGTGGTACTTGCACAAGATGCCATGCAGTGGGACTAAATTTGTAGCTATGTGGTTGGGAAGTAAACGTTATACGCACACGCCCATGCTTACACACAAAATACACACACACATGTTTGATGTCTTTTGTTGCTTTTCCAGAAACTTTTGAAGCTCTAAGGAATGAAATTGCTGACCTAAAGAACCAAAATTTTGTTCTCGTCAAAGAAAATGGCAACTTGAAGAAACATTTGGAAGAAAACTCAAAGCCGATTGACGAATTAGAAGGTAAGCTAAATATATCACGTGCCATTGTGTAGCTCCAGGTCAACCTTGATCAAGTAAACCTGTGATTTAAGGCTATCCATCCATGACTAACCTACCTTTATGTATAAAGGGGACTATATAATCCAACATGTTGTCTTTTTTTTTAAGACAGTAGGATGTGATTTTTATATAGTGAATAAAAACGACTCAGCTACATTGCTGTTAAACTCAGATACACATCATCATCATTATCGTTTAATGTCCGCTTTCCATGCTAGCATGGGTTGCACGATTTGACTGAGGACTAGTGAAACCAGATGGCTACACCAGGCTCCAATCTGATTTGGCAGAGTTTCTACAGCTGGATGCCCTTCCTAATGCCAACCACTCCGAGAGTGTAGTGGGTGCTTGTACGTGCCACCGGCACGAAGGCCAGTCAGGAGGTACTGGCAACGGCCACGCTCGAAATGGTGTATTTTACGTGCCACCTGCACAGGAGCCAGTCTAGCGGCACTGGCAACGATCTCGCTTGAATGTCTTTTCATGTGCCACTGGCACAAGTGCGACGATTACGCTCAAATGGTGAGGACCAACTAAAGCTAATGGATGACAGAGATTTCTGGTGTAGCATTGTTAAATTCATCTCATCTCAGTTGTGGTTGCTTGAAGAAGAAGGAGATTGTGATCTGATGGAGAATTGGCTGTTATTTCTAGCAGGGCAAGTGACTATGTGGGCGCTTTGTTATTGACTTGAAATAATTCCAAGTGCAGTGACATGACCTTTAAAAGCCCTCCTAGAATTTTGAATTTCATGTAAAAAGCACTGGTGCCAATGCCAGCTAAAATGCATTAGTGCTGGTGCCAGGTAAAGAAAAAGAAACACTGGTGCTGGTACCAGGCAAAAAGCATTGGTGTTGCTGCCAGGTAAAAAGCACTGATGATGATGCCACATAAAAAGCTCTGGTGATGATGTCATGTAAAAAGCACCTAATACTCTCTGTAAACTAATTGGCATTAGGAAGGGCATCCTGCTGTAGAAACCAAACCAAAACAGTCTGGAACCTGGTGCATCCTCTGACCTTGCCAGTTCCTGCCAAGTTATCCAGTTCATGAAAGCATAGAAAATGGACGCCACTGCATAGTGCCAAGGACTCCAAATATGCCATCAAGATGTAGGACAAGATACTGCAATAGCCTGGGCTTCAGAGGTCCACAGCCCTTCAATATCCTCTCAAAGGACCTGAGAGACCTGCATGGGGTGGATGTAGGTATCTTCAAAATAAAGCTGGACCTCTTCCTGTCAAGTGTCCCAGATGAACCAACTTCGCGGCAAGAGGTGCAGATGAGGGCAGCTGCATCAAACTCTCTCATGCATCAAATGTCAATTCCTGAAAAGCATCCGTGAAGTAAAATTATGTAGCAACACCAAATGGTGGTGCCCCAGCATGGCCACAGCTCATGAGCTGAAACTAGATAAAATGAAAAATGAAAAAATGAAGTGATAGAGATGATGATATTGTATATATGTGTGACTTCATGCCAGCAGGTAAAATATGATTGGGTATAGAATTGTAGAAGTTGGAAGTTGTGGGGAGGAAGGACTGTATTAAATAATTTATATGAGATCAGGGAAGTGAATCACTATTATAAGTATTACATGAGATGAGAGACAAGAAGAGTGAACATTCCAACTAATTAGTTCAAATTGAGCAAAGGTCATCATAGTAACAGTGGCAGAGACTGAGAAATAAAACAATGTCAACTAATGTATTTGGTTGGTGAACGAGTTTTTTGACAATCAGTTCTGTGGCTCATCTTTTATATACAGTTTAGGATGTGTGTTTAGCATCATTACTAACCAGTATCCTTTACTTGTTACCAGTACATCTGTTCTCGTTTATCACTGATTCATTTATCACTGATTTGGGATAACATGGTATGCTTGATTGGGAACCATGTTATGCTTATCGCAAAACACAGGTCAGCAATCAGTCAAAGAGTTTGGTTATTATGAGACTTTTCAGATCACATGTTATTTACTTTAAATATTTCCCCAAACATGAAACAATAACATTATGTTATGGAGGTGTTATTTGGGTATGTTAGAGGGATAACTTGAAGTTTTGAAATGAAATCTGTTTTACCCATCTGTTCTAGTATTCATTTATCATTGATGTATATAACATTTTTCTTTTTCTTTTTCCCTCCTCCTTTGTGGAACCTAACCTCCATGATAAACGATGACAAATGTACTAGCCTCTCGTGTTTCTGAGTAGAGCAATTTACCCTTCATTGCCTCACTTTCCTCTAGCTGTCCGAGTCTGAAATATGTACTAGATGATACATATTATTTCCTCTCTATATAGATTCCTCTTTTACTCATTTCGTTTGGGAACTGAAAACTAAGTAATACATATATTTTTAAAAATGTATTTCTGGACATAAACAAGTTTCATTTTTGTGTTTTTTAAGTACAGAATAAAGAATGTTTAAATTTTTTATTAAGAATCTTGTAATAATACGTATTTAATTAAAAGTGTATCAGAATTTATTTCTGCTAAATTATTTTTATAAATAAAAAGAAAAATACATCGTTTCTGAAAAAAGAATGAAAAAGAAAAATAGTGAAGTAATTATCTCCCTTAGACACTAGATAAATCTTTAATGTTAGAGGTGAGCAAATATATGCCGCTACTATGCACTCACACATACATGTAATGATTTTTTTTTTTTTTTTCCCCAGGAAACATGAGTTGGGACCATTACGATGAATTAGAAGGAAGTTCTAATGTTCTTCAGCGGTAAGTATTCCTGGTTTTCATGCAAAGAATAAACATCTGGTTTTGGAACTCATTATTTTTTTCTCTACTCAGTGCTGAGGAAAGCATTTGTCTTAATGCCATGCCCTTTCTACAAGTCCTTATAATTAAAACACAATTTTTTTTTATTCACGTAATAGTGGTTTATCTCCTCTCTAGTAAGACAACTATTTCTGTCCCTTTATCATACTCTAACCCTCTCACCTGGCACACAGCCACTTCTCTGTTCCACTCCCTCTCTCTCTCAACTAGAGGGTCTTTGTCTTGCAAGTTACTTGGGAACCCCAATGGTGCTGGTGCCATATAAAGAGTAACTGTGCCGGTGCCACATAGAAAGCACCTGTGCGCGTGCCATGTAAAAAGGCACTTATGTGGGTGCTACATAAAAAGCACCCAATACATCCTGTAAAGCGGTTGGTATTAGGAAGGGCATCCAGCCATAGATATCAAGCCAAAAGAGATGATTGGAGCTGGTACAGCTCTCTGGTTTGCCAGCTCCTGTCAAACCATTCAACCTATGCCAGCATGGAAAACAGACTTTAAGTGGTGGTGGTAGTGGTGGTGATGATGATGATGATGATGATTGTATAAATAATATTCAGTTTGAATGAGGGCCATAATTATTTCCAGCCTCAGCCAAATATATTGGAAGAGAAGTAAATAGTTGAATAACTGGTATTTTTTTGATTCCAGTTAACCACAACATGTTGGACTTAGAACACAGACCTGGAACTAATACCATAAGGAATTTTGCTTAATGCTCTACTGATTCTGTTAATTTCTAATATAAGCAGAGGGTCAGATATTTAGTAGGAGGGGTCAGTTGATTAAATTGAAACGTTGTAATTTTGTTTGTTTCAAAGGAGAGTAGTACAGTGGGTGTATATAACTTTTTTCTCCATCCACTGAATTTCTATATCTTCTGCTATCATCAGAGATGTCAACAAAATTTTGCAAAAATTCTTTCTGAAACAATCATATATTTTTTTGTTATAAGTACAGTGTAAAGGCACATGGCTCAGTGGTTAGGGTGTTGAGCTTATGATCGTGAGGTAATGAGTTTGAATCCCAGACCGGGCTGCGTGTTGTGTTCTTGAGCAAAACACTTTTTATTTCACGTTGCTCCAGTTCACTCAGCTGTAGAAATGAGTTGCAACATCACAGGCGCCAAGCTGTATTGGCCTTTGCCTTTCCCTTGGATAACATCAGTGACATGGAGAGGGGAGGCCGGTATGCATGGGCGACTGCTGGTCTTCTATAGAAACAACCTTGCTCTGACTTGTGCCTGGGAGGGTAACTTTCTAGGTGCAATCCCATGATCAGTCATGACCAAGGGGGGTCTCATCATAAACACAGTATGTAATTTTATATATATCTTGATAAGTGCATTTGCTGTAAACTGTTAGTTTTCGAGTCACTGATGTAGCTTTCCAGCTGTTATAAAACAATATAATTAGTGAGAAAGGATCTTCAGATGCTGGGCCTCAGTGAGGAAATGACAAGGGACTGAGAGATGTGACAATTTGCTGTTCTTGATAAGACATGTCAAGCTAAGTAAAATTGCTGCTTCTACAATAACAAACTTGTCCTTCAGGTGCCAGTACCACTGAAAAGGCATTTGTGTCAGTGCTGTGTTAATGCATCCATGCTGGTGGTTCATAGAAAGCATACAGCACGCTCTGTTAAGTGGTTGGCATTAGAAAGGGCATCCAGCTGTAGAGACCATGCCACACCAGACTGTTGGAGTCTGGACAGCTCCCTACTAGCCAGCTCTATGTCAAACCATCCAACCTATACAAGCATAGAAAGAGAACACTAAATGATGATGATAGATGACTACTGTGTGTTATTTCTTTACTACCCACAAGGGGCTACACACAGAGGGAACATACAAGGACAGACAAACGGATTAAGTTGATTATATCGACCACCAGTGCATAACTGGTACTCATTTAATCGACCCCGAAAGGATGAAAGGCAAAGTTGACCTCGGCAGAATATGAACTCAGAACGCCCGGCGTGCTAACGTTTCTGCCAGCTCGCCGCCTTATATGATTACTGTGTGTGTGTGTGTGTGTGTGTGGTATAATAAGTTGGCTTTCTTTTACACTGAGTAGAATTTAACCATTTGTTGAATCTAGATTTATGTTCCACTAAAAATATCCCTTGAAAGCATTGCTCCAGTTTGGTCCCAATCCAAAGACCGAAGCTAGTAAAATAAAATAAAAGAAGATAATATTCTGATTAAATTGTCTCATATATACATATATACATTTGCATTCACTCAAGCATACATACAAATGCACACACATACATACTCACTCACTCACCTGCATAATATGGTGGTGATATATGAAACTGGTTCTTTCTGTTTTTAGTGCCTCACATAGACCGTTTGAGGACAGTTCCATGCATGGTTTGGATGAGAACGACTGCCAAAATAGGCATGCCTCTAGATCAGAGATGCAAGAACAGATGTCTGCTCTGCAGAATCAAGTTGAAAAATATGAGAGGGAGATGGAGCGTTTTGAGTACCTCAAGTCTGATTGGCAGCTTGAGAAAGAAGCTCTTGAAGATGTCCTTATGAATTTGCGGAATCAACTGAAAGATAAGGAGTCTGCTAACAATTTGGCTCAAGACCAAAAGGTGAGTGAATTTTTATTTCATTTAATCTTTAATACTGCCGTAGTGGTTCTTGGTAGTTGGTTATGTACGTGCTGTGGTAGCATCATCTGTTTATTTAGCTACCTATAGAACTCCCACTCTATCTACATATCTAGCTACCTATACTCACTAAATGACATTTTTTTTGACTTTTTACATTCTGAGTTCAAATCTATTTGGCAAACATGTGTGTAAACTAAAAACAAACAAAAAGCTTTATTTGGCTGAGTGTGTATAGACTAAGTGAAGGGAAAATAAGTCACATATTTTAGTATATCAATTTATAATCTTCTTGATCGGTTGAAATTCCCTAAAGTTTCTGTTTTCACTAATCAGAACTGATGTTACCGCAACTGTAGTCAAGCTCAACTCTGAAAGCATGTTAAGGATATATATTTAATGCAACAGTTTATAATTCAAAAATAATAATTACAAATTCTTATCATAAAATTGAGCAAGCCAGATCTGCTTGTGACTAGGCTAAACATTGCCAAAGGCCAGATCTGGCTTGCAGGTTATGTGTTCAACCCTTTTGCATTAGATGTTCAGCTCTCTTTGTATTTATAATTTCAAACAAATTGTACCTATTAAAAAAAGATTTAAAAAAATAATAATTTTGTTCTTTTTTTCTTTTCTTTTTTTTTTTTCTTTTTTATTTGTGGGTTAGGAGGAACTAGCTGAAGTTGAACGGCAAGAGAAAAACAATGATGATGACATATCTTTTGAAACGGTAAATAGACACCTTTTTCTTCGGTGAAGAAATAATTCCTATACATGATTTTAAATTTAATTTATGCTCATCTATAAATATCTTTTACTTTCTCTCTCTCTTTTTCTCTCTCTCTCTCTCTCTCTCTGCTGAACTTAAGTTAAATTTAATACAAACCAATGATTCAGTGTTAGATTGACTAGTGAAAGAACAGAACTGCTTATTTGGATTGAGAATTACTTTTCTCTAGTTTCTTTCATTCTTTGTGTTTATAAACCTTTTTTTTTTCTTAAATTTTGTTTTAAAGTCTGAAATTTTCAGTTAGTTTTTATTTGGAATTGTATAAGATATTCTTGTAGATTGGAATAGAAATGTGATAAGTAAGAGAACATATGGAGTATATATATATATATATATATATATATATATATAATCTATATAAGGGCATTATTATAAAATAAAGCCTCACGCTTAGAGGGACTTAATAAGTCAAAACTACCAAAATAAGCACATGTTTACCGATCGCGGGGAATGCAACCTTCAAAGCTAACGTCTTAAAAACTTTTAACTTAACGGCAAGCCACTGGTTTCATAATTAATACACCAAAACTATGCAGTAAGCTGCATCTTTTATTCATCAGTGCACGGCATAGTTTTGGTGTATTAATTATGAAACCAGTGGTTTGCCGTTAAGTTAAAAGTTTTTAGGAGGTTAGCTTTGAAGGTTGCATTCCCCGCGATCGGTAAACATGTGCTTATTTTGGTAGTTTTGACTTATTAAGTCCCTCTAAGCGTGAGGCTTTATTTTATAATAATGCCCTTATATAGATTATATTATATATATTTATAGGAAAAAATGATGGTTTTTTTTCCTTATGAGGTTTTTTTCACGCTGACTACTTGATAAATTCTTAAAAAGATTTTATCTTTATATTATATTATATATATATATATATATATATTAATAAATCCAAACTGAAATTCAATAAAAAAAAAGAACTAATATATTATGTATCAGATATAAATTTTAGTTGTGAGTTGTCATTGTTTTTTTGCATTTTTTTATTAACCCTTCAACTATGAAGTTGAATTTCCTGGATATTCCTGTAATAATGTTAAATATCTCTCAGAAAATAGAACTCAATACAATCGACATATCTCAGTAAAAATAATTTCAAACATGATATTCTTCCACAAAAGATAGATTGGTAAGATTGGTATATAAAACCGCTTTCTGTAGTTTGAAGGTAATGAAAATTTGAGTGGAGACATCAGATTTCCATAGTAGTAGTAGTAGTATGGGCAGATGTCCTGTAACAGCACATCACTCCATCTACCATTTGTTGGTGGTTCCCTATTCCTGGTGGATGACACTTCTGCACCACTCCGGTGATAACCCTCTAACCCATGGATCTGTTTGAGCAGTGGTTGCTAGCGAGAGTTTTTTATGAGGTCAAAGTGCAAATGCTACCACAACCTCTTTTAGTTTCCTTTTATGACATGCAGAGGAAACGGGTTTATTGTCTCTTCTTTCGCATGCTGGTCCCCACTCAGCACTTATTTCTGCAGTAAAGGGGTTACATTCCACTTTTAGATGGAAATTTAATGTTTGGTTTCAAACAATAAATTCGATATTCTCAAGGTGAAAAATACAGAAGCTAAATCTTAATCTTTGCAACAAAGAAATTCAACAGAATAAATTTTGTAGACTCACACAACAGTGTTAACCATGAATTATATTGTAGAACTCAAAGAAAATCAAGATTCTGGCATTCAGCATCAATGGCAATCATTTGATTCCTCACTAATTATTTCATATATCCATCTCAATTTAGTTTTGTTTTTTCTTCTCAGTTTAATAATGTTGCATGTAACATAATGTATACTTTCACTTGATAGCATTCTGTTGTGATTAATTGGTTAAATTTAATTTAGAATCAATTTGTGACTGTTATTTAACTAATTATATTCGTACTAATTACTAACTGATCTTGTTAATTGTACATCACAGTAACTTTTGGTAATTCTCCACCAGTATCAAGTAATATAAGAGATTGATTGTTGTTACTAACGTTTACTGTCATGGTTACCTTGGTAATTAATCTGTGACATCACTGGTATCTTATAATTAATCTGTGACATCATTATTATCTTTACTAGTTAATTGGTGATATTATTCTTATCATACTAGTTAAATGATGACATCATTGTAACCTTACTGCCTAATCTATATTACCTTCCTTTGTAAACTAATTTTTGATGTAGTTGTTACCTTATTAACAAACGTACATTTTTTTCACTAGTATTAATTAGTTGATGACATCACTGCTTCCTTACTAATGAATGTATGGTTACTAACTGGCTAATGATCTCACTGATATCTTACTCTTGTGAACACTTTACTATCCAATCTATAATATTTACCTGCTACCATTTGATATTATTACTATATAATATCACTCTCAGCTTAATTTATTCTTCCAGCTTACGTTGACATCATATATCTTTCCTCTAGCTGCTAAGAAAACAATCGCCAGAAAAACAGGACAGCCAATTTGACAGTATTCCCTACTTACATCTAAAAAAAAAAAACAAACAGAAACTGTTATTTAGAAACTTTATCAATCTACTTTTCATTATTATTCAATTAATATTATGACCTTGTAACAACCACCCTTGTCATTTGCTAAGAAGAGAAAGGTTGGCTTGCCTTCTCCAACACAGCAGTTGGACATCTCTCATAAAACAACTGCTGCGTCTCAACTTGCAAACAAGGGAGCACAAACACCCTTGTTCTCTCTAAGCCTGTTAAAGGTTTTGTTTATATTTCAAGTGAAACAGACAGGGTCAGGGGTAGTTTGCATCCCTGGATTTGAAACACATTGATAAAGCTATTCATTCTAGATTAAAATATTAAGGCAGTAAGCTGGCAGAATCATTAGCAAACTGGACAAAATGCTTAGCAGTATTTCATCCATCTTTACAGTTTTGAGTTCAAATTCTGCCAAAGTCGTCTTTGCCTTTTTTATTCTTTCAGGGTCAGTAAAATAAGTATCAGTTGAACACTGGGGTCTATGTAATCGAATTACCCTCTCTCCCAAAATTGCTGGTCTTGTGCCAAAATTTGAAATCTGTATTTCTTCAGATTATGATATTTTCAAATATATCTCACCTTCTTACAATAAAAAGCTGTCTACAAGTAATAATGTGAAACTCAGAGTTAAGGTTGTGTAAAATCTCAGTGTGATTTGCTGTTATTATAAATTCTACTTCAGGTATTGAGTAATATATATATATATATATATATATATATATATATATATATATATATATATATATATATATATATATATATATATGTGCCGTTTCTTTTTTGATAGGATCAGCATATGTATATGTGTATGTGTGTGTGTGTGTATATATATATGTATGTATACATACACGTGTGTGTGTGTGCTGTGTGTATATTAAAGTACTTAATACCTTTGTGAGGTAGGAATATTTCATATGCAGTATCTTATAATCTTTGAAATATCAACTTAAATTTCATATTTAGTGAGAGTTACCTGGCTATCTCATATTACCATTGGCCATCTTGAGGCACAACTCAGGCTGAAGGAGACAGGGACAACAGCTGGGACTAAATGAAGCTAGTTGTCTTTCTCTAAACCTAACTTAAATTGTCTATAAGATTGTAAGATACTCTATGTATGTGTGTGTGTGTGTGTGTGTGTGTGTGTATATATATATATATATATATATATATATATATATATATATATATATATATATATATATATATATATATATATATATCTGTAAAAATATGTGACACTTATTTGGTAGCCATGATAAAACTCCGAGCGAGTTTCAGATGCCAGGGTGGGAACTCGGATTTTTATCATGGCTACCGAATAACTGTCACATATTTTTACAGATAGATTCCTCTATTTACATAATATCGAGGTCTCTTTCTTTCTTTTGTTGTCCTTCCTATCAATATATATATATATATATATATATATATATATATATATATATATATATATATATATTTATAAATCTATGTATGTCTACATATTAGTGTGTGTGTGTGTGTATATATATATATATATATATATATATACACATATATATATATACATAAATATATATATATACACACATATATATATACATATATATATATATATATATATATATACA
>NC_142938.1:20598888-20668888 GCF_046866305.1 Octopus bimaculoides | reverse complement strand
TGTTATATCATAAAGATATTGTATCATAGTGATATTATTGTCATATCATAATATCATTTTCATACCATAAAGATATTGTTATATGATGATGATACCATTATTGAATCATAAAAATATAACTGATATGTAATAATGTTATTGTTGTTATATGATAAATATATCATTGCTATATCATAAAGATCATTGTTATACTAAAGATATCACTATTATATCAGGAAGTTACCATTCGTTTATTATAAAGATATCATTATCTACAATGGTATAGCTGATATGTTACAAAGATTCATTATACATAAGGATAGTTGTAATATCCTAAGGATATCATTATCATCGTCATCGTCATCAATTTAACATTCTCCTTCCATGCTGGCATGGGTTGGACAGTTTGACAGGAGCCGGCCAAGTAGAAGACTACTCCAGGCTATTGTGTCTGTAACTCCATATTTTTTTTTCCCATGTGCCCTCTAGACTAACAGTTGAGCGATGTCTTACATGGTAATTACACAGTTGGTTGTTGAGCCAATGAGGAAGTCTCATGTTTTCACTCGCTGCGCCACTGCACAGTTGTTGCAACTTATTGTCTGCAGTAATGCTCTGCTGCTAGTTTTTCAGTCAAGTTGGAAAATGGCAGGATATTTAGAAAACTTGATTCTTTTGCAATAAAGTGTAGTGTGCTCACCAATTTCTGAGATATGAGGTGCTTTTTTGTACTTGAGAAGACCTGCCCACCACTACAGAATTGAGATTCTAAAACCAAGGTACCACATAAAAAGTATTGATGTGGGTGTTGGTCATATATAAAATGACACCAGCACTGGTGTTGATGCCATGTAAAAAGCACCTAGTACACTCAGTAGAATGGTTGATGTTAGGAAAGGCATCCAGCTGTAGAAACCAAGCCAAAACAGACTATGGAACCTGGTGTGGCCCCTGGCCTTGCCAGTTCCTGTCAAGCCAGCAAGCCCACCCATGCCAGTATGGAAAATGAATATTAATTGTTGATGATGATGGTAATAACAGCTTTATTTGGCTCCATAGAGTGGAATCAAACTGTTACTTAGTAATGTATGTGTCTCCTACTAAATCTGTTGAGTGCCACTTTCTTTCGTTTATCCACTCATTTTCATGGAGACACACACACACACACACACACACACACACACACGCACATGCACACGCACACACACACACACATGCACACATTAAACTTTTAAAATGCTGCTGGCATGTTGTACCTCATTCAGTGTGATGGAAAAATCACTGCTCAAAGCAGTTGCCCGCTCTGCTAGAAATAGTGACCAAAATTACCTCAAATTGCATGCAATTGTCCTGGAAAAGAGGCATTGGAACACACTAGCTTACGTAGTTGTAGGTACCTCTATATAAAGGAAATGGTCGCAACTAGATTACGTTTAATTACAGGTCTACTTGATTAAGTTTGATGGTTGACCTGATGTTCCTAGTTTTTTTTTGTTTTTTTTTTTTTGGCTGGTGGGATTTTTCACTGGGAATGCCACATTTATTTCCGTGTTCTTAAATTTGTTTTAACCATCACGGGCCATGCTACATGTTTGTATTTCTTACTTCGTATAACTGCTGTAATGTCATAAATGCTTCATGAATGAATTAATTGAACACAGTAGATAGTGCTATCCTTGAAGGTTGTTGTTGCATTGCTTTACATTCAGATTTCAAACCCTGATTGTTTGTCGACCTCGTCTTTCATGCTTTTTCATTGTAGCTGATAATATAAATACTAGTTAACCCATTACCTCCCATAATTCTATTAACTGGAATTTTTTTATGAAACTTTGATTTCTAGCATAAAACAGCCTTAGAAACACGCTGGAATGATCAAATTAACATTTTAAATAGAAATTAGCGAGATATTGGCTGAAAAATTAGCAAACCTCATTTGAATATCAAAGAAATATACCTAGTAGATATAGCAAAAAGGTTAGATATGTGTAAAGGTTAGATATGTTTAAGTGATCTCATATGAGATCACTGGTAGGTAATGGGTTAAACACAAGTATCAGTCAGACTGGACTCTTATTTGATAATTGTGTGGTTTTGAAATCATGTTTTTGTGTGTGTGTGTGTGTGTGTACATATATGATATATATTATATAGTGTGATTTAGAATTTAAATTACATGACAACCAGTATTTAATGCTCCATGTGTATTCACTAATATCTGAATGAGGACAATTCATATTATAGTCCTTGTACCATTTTGTAGGAATCAGAGTACATATACAGTTCATATATTAAAGCAAAAAAGGAGAGATCAGTTATATTTTACACCATTTTCATTAGCAAAGAATGATTATTTAATGTAAATTATGCAATCAAATTGCATTTTCAAATCTTCAGAAATATATAATATACATCAGTAATATTACTGGACGAGTGACAGTGTTGCCATCTTCATCACCATCATTGGACCAAACAGATTTTTCCGAGTATGGCAATGCTCTCACTAATTCAGTAATTTTACCGATGAATTATTTACCTGCAATGAAGGAGAACAGGAAGAACGCTTATCATAGCGGAAGAGTTACCCTTCTAACATGTGCAATTTGAATAAAGAAAGGTTATGCCTACTTTTGTCATACATACTTACATATAAAATATATGTACTATATATATATAGAGGCATGACCGTGTGCTAAGAAGCTTGCTTCCCAACTGCATGGTTCTGGATTCAGTCCCACTGCATAGCACCTTGGGCAAGTGTTTCTACTATAGCCTTGGGCTGACCAAAGCCATGTGAGTGGATTTGGTAGGTGGAAACTGAAAGAAGCCCATCATATATATATATATATATATATATATATATATATATATATATATATATATGTATGTATGTATATACTTATGTGTGTGTGTGTCTTTGTGTCTATGTTTGCCCCCCCCCCCCCCCGACCATTGCTTGACAACCTATGTTTTAAACTAGCATGGAAAGCGAACGTTAAACGATGATGATGATGATGTGTTTCTGATTATGTCATTAGGATTTATTCTTATAGATGTTGTTTAGCCCCAAGATAGCTCTGACTAAGCAGAGCTATCATCAAAAGCACTCCAGCCATGTCTATCCTTTGTTATTCCTATGTGCAGAAATCTCAAGGTCACATTATCTAACGTGTTCTTTTTGTAAGAGGCTAACCTGTTACTTGAGAGGGGGCTTTTGGTTACTATTTTTTTAAAGATTCGTCAGTCATACAGAGACTCGCTCATTGGCTCATGCTATATAACAGCTTTGATCCCGATATTGGTTTTGTTTGTTTTTGTTTTTTTTTAACAAGATTAATTTCTATAAAGTTCTTGTCAATACAGTTGGAAAATAGCAAAAAACAAATAACAAGATAATAAAAAAAGACAGGAAATGCAGGTTTTTTGTCTTTGATATGAAGTAAGTTGGGAACAATTCATTGGGAATAATCCCATGCTTGCATCGGGTGGAAAAAATAAATTTACTAAAACATATGTCACACTTGATGTAACCTTATTCTTGTGCCATTTATTATTTCAGCATCATGCCAACGATGAAATCAGCTATTTCAAAGACAAGGCCACATCTTTGGAAGAAAAATACACAGAGAAAGTGAAAAATGAAAGTAAGAATACATTTCTCTTGGTTTGAAAATGTACTCAGCATATCTGAAAACTATGTGAAAGGATAGACAGGAGGAGTTCTGCCTGTCGAACCAAATTAAAGGACGCTCTTATTTGCTTTTATTGTTCTCACACATTATCTTCAAATATGTTGTGGATGTTCTGAACCCCCAGGCAAGCTCTGGTCAAGCAAATCACCTGTGGTGGAAAAATATTCCAGCAGGGGTCACTGCTGACCACTGTATCTTTTATATATCTAGGACTACACAGCCCAATAGCTACTATTTTTATTCTGTTTTTAGTTATCAGGTTTATTATAACTTGTGAGAGATTTAGTTACTATTCCATGCAGCTTGAGTGAGCATGTAGAACCTGTGGATGGGTGTAGTGGATAAGTGTGCTCATCTCTCTCTCTCTCTCTCTTTCTATACACACACACACACATATATATATGTATATATATATATATATATATATATATATATACACACGAAGGAGTCATACCCAATGACTGGTGTAGCAGCATCATAGTCAACTGCTACAAAGGTAAAGGTGACGCTTTAGATACAAATAATTACAGAGGCATCAAGCTGTTAGATCAGGTTATGAAAGTTACAGAGAGGGTCATAGCCCAACTAATTAGGGAGCGAATCAATTTAGATGAGATGCAGTTTGGGTTCGTGCCAGGTAAAAGCACTACTGATGCCTTATTTCTAGTGAGACAGTTGCAGGAAAAATACCTAGCTAAGGATAAACCTCTGTACCTGGCTTTCGTTGACATGGAGAAAGCCTTTGACAGGGTCCCCCGATCCCTTATCTGGTGGTCAATGAGGAAACTTGGGATAGAAGAATGGTTAGTGAGAGCTGTGCGAGCCATGTACAGAGATGCTGCCAGTAAGGTGAGGGTTGGAAATGAGTACAGCAATGAATTCCGGGTAGAGGTAGGGGTCCACCAAGGTTCCGTCCTCAGCCCTCTCTTATTTATCATAGTCCTCCAGGCAATCACAGAGGAGTTCAAGACAGGTTGCCCCTGGGAGCTCCTCTATGCTGATGACCTTGCCCTAATTGCGGAGTCACTATCAGAACTAGAGGAGAAGTTTCAGGTGTGGAAGCAAGGTCTAGAATTGAAGGGCCTTAGAGTCAACCTAGCTAAAACCAAAATCCTAATAAGTAGGAAGGTAGATAAAACACAAACCCCTTCAGGTAGATGGCCCTGCTCAGTATGTAGAAAAGGAGTAGGTAGTAACTCTATAAGATGTACCCGGTGCAAGCTATGGACACATAAGAGGTGCAGCAACATCAAAGGCAGGTTAACTAGCAAGTTAGTTTTTGTTTGTGGCAGATGTTCAGGTGCAATAAAGACTGTAAACAAACAGGAAACAACTTCTATCTCATTCCAGGGTGAAAAACTAGAGGTAGTCGATAGCTTCCGCTATCTGGGCGACCAAGTTAGTAGTGGGGGTGGGTGCGCTGAAAGTGTAGCTGCTAGAATAAGAATAGCCTGGGCAAAGTTTAGAGAGCTCTTACCCCTGCTGGCGACAAAGGGACTCTCACTCAGAGTAAAAGGCAGACTGTATGACGCATGCGTACGAACAACCATGCTACATGGCAGTGAAACATGGGCTGTAACTGTTGAGGACATACGTAAGCTCGCAAGGAATGAAGCCAGTATGCTTCGTTGGATGTGTAATGTCAATGTGAATACCCGTCAGAGTGTAAGTATCTTGAGAGAAAAGCTGAACATTAGAAGCATCAGTTGTGGCGTGCAAGAGAGACGATTGCGCTGGTATGGACATGTGGTGAGAATGGATGAGGATAGCTGCGTGAAAAAGTGCCACACCCTAACAGTTGAGGGAACCCGTGGAAGAGGTAGGCCCAGGAAGACCTGGGCTGAGGTGGTGAGGCAAGACCTTCGTACATTGGGCCTCACTGAGGCGATGACTACTGACCGAGACCTTTGGAAATGTGCTGTGCGTGAGAAGACCTGGCAAACCAAGTAAGATCGTTGCCAGTGCCCCTGGACTGGTTCTTGTGCGGGTGGCACATGAGATGCACCATTTTGAGCGTGGCCGTTGCCAGTACCGCCTGACTGGCTCCCGTAGGATTTTCGAGCGAGATCGTTGCCAGTGCCCCTGGACTGGCTTGTGCGGGTGGCACATAAAAGACACCATTTCGAGCGTGGCCGTTTTTGTGCGGGTGACACGTAAAAGCACCCACTACACTCTCTGAGTGGTTGGCGTTAGGAAGGGCATCCAGCTGTAGAAACTCTGCCAAATTAGACTGGAGCCTGGTGTTGCCATCCGGTTTCACCAGTCCTCAGTCAAATCGTCCAACCCATGCTAGCATGGAAAGCGGACGTTAAACGATGATGATGATGATACTTTATTTAAAAGCAGCAGAAATATAACAAAAAACTGTTACTCGGAGATTTTTGTTATATTTATGCTGCTTTTAGATAAAGCATATTACTCTACCACTGGTATTTGAGTACTCTTTTTTCCACTTTGTTGCACATTTATGTGCTTACTCCAGTATATATATATATATATATATATCGTCCTTCCTTCTTCTCTCCCTCTCTCAGGACTTTTGGCTTGCAAACTATAATTATGGTTGCTAGTGAGCAGAAGTTTTTCTGGGTTTTTTTTCCCTCTTACATTGCTTAATCAAGATAAAAGTAATGTCCATGATCCTCTCCAGGGTTCCTCAGACTGGTGAGAAGGAGGGAAACAGCAAGGTATCCTCAAACTGGAGTTCTGGTTTATAGGGCAGTGAATTAAGTCTACCACACATATTGACCACTGTGGGATAACAGATAATTTCTACATAATACTATCAGATTAATACTATCAGATTATATACTTTCATATAATTCTATTATGTATTCTATGTTATTCCATTATAGTATATACTGGTACAACATCAATTTTCTTTAACCTTTTGTTCCAAAGCCTTTCTGGTGTATGCTCCAAATTAAACTAATATTAAATTTGCTTAAATAATCCTTTCTACTAAAGGCACAAGGCCTGAAACCTTGAGGGTGGGGCTAGTTGATTACATTGACCCCAGTACTCAACTAGTACTTATGTCATCAACCCCAGTACTCAGCTGGTACTTATTTCATCGACCCTGAAAGGATCAAAGGCAAAGTCGACCTCGGCAGAATTTGAACTCATAAGATAAAGATGGGGAAATTTACTTAAATAATAAAATGACTTACAGCTACTTGTACATTAAGTGTAAATTTGTGCAGATTATGAAAGGTTCTGGACCATTGGTCTCTGGTAAATTGGTGATGTGTCTGTATTGTCATATGATTTCCATCTAATGCTATCATCATGTACTTTAATTTTTTAATTTTTTTTATTGAAACAGAAACTTTGAAAGAAAAACTGAAGGAAGCCAAGCATCATTTGGCTGAGAAAGATGAACAGATAGAAAAATTAATCAGTGAGAAAGATGATGTTCAAAGTAGTCTTGAAGAACTGGATTCCCAGCACCAAGAAGCCATAAGTCAGTTAATTGATAATCGCCATGATCTTGCCAAAAAGGTTAGAGAAAAATCTGATCAAATTGATCAATTACAAGCCGAACTGAAGCAGATCCAGTTTCAGCTGGATACTGCAAATGAAACCATTTCCAAGCAGAAATCTGATCTAGAAGAACATTCTAGAAGCCATCATGTCTCTCATGATCAGCTGAATGAATTGTCTTCTGAGAAAGACAGACTTTCAAATCAAATTGAAGATCTGAAAGCCAAGCTAGAGAAAGCTGCCTATGTGGTAAATGAACTACACCTGGATAAAAAGGAACTTTGCCAGAAAATGGCAGAGAAAGAAGAAGGCTTGAACAATGAAATTAAAGAATTAGCAGCACATAACAAAGAGCTTGAACTTAGTAACTCTGAGCTTCAGGAGAAACTCTCACAACCACTGGAAACTGAGGACACATCTGAAATGGAGTTCAGAAATAAGTGCTTAGATAAAGAAATTCAGAATCTAAAGGAAAATGTAAAAGAGTATGCAGAATTGAATCGCATGAATGAGATGAAACTTGCAGATAATGAAGATAGATTTAGTAAATTATTTAAAGAGATCGAAGAAGTCAAGAAAGAAAATACTGAGCTTGTGATTAAGTGCTCAGCTCTGAGAGAAGAAAATCAGTTCCAGCTAAAAGCCACAGAAGACAAAAACTCTAAGGAGAGATTTGAAATTAACAATCTTCAACAAGGAACTGATAGTCTTAGCCAGGGTCTTGGACATCTTCTACTAGATTCAGAGAAGCCTGATGCCAGTCTGTTACTTGAGTCTATCAACTACACTGGAGAACTATTGGAAGACTATCTTGTAAATGTTTTGGAAAGAAATGGTGCAGAATCTTCTGGAAAACCTGCAGAACACTTTAGAGCTAAACAAGTTAAAATGTGCCTAGCATATCTGAAAGCTCGATTAAAAGACAGACAGGAGGAGCTATATATATCTAACCAAAATGAAGAGCATTCCAAGATTATGATAGAGAAGTGTGAGGAAATAGAAGCTTTAAGAACTCAAGTGTTGGAGCTAAGAAAAGATCTAGTCAGTAGCATGGAAAGAATTCAAGAATTTGAGGATATATCTAACAGAAATCAGGAATTAGAAGGTCAGGTAGAAAAGCTAAACAATAAGAACCTGGAGCTAACTAATGAAATGTCAGTTCTACTCTCCAACGATTCTCAAGACTCAGCTAATAATCTCTGTGATCCAAAGACTTTAGATTTGATCACAGATTTAGAATTTGAGTTGCTTTCTTCGAACAATAAGATTAAATCTTTAGAAAAATTGGTATGTAAACTCCAGGCATCATCAGGAGTTGCTCCTGAAAAGGAACTAATAAAAGGTGTGGTTGATAAGAATTCCTTAAACAGTGAAACAAGTGACATTTTATCACTTCAAGCTAAAGTTGAGAAAGATGAGCAAGAACTCAGGTATTTCAAGAATATTCTCCAAGATATATCTAGTATCATAGACTCGGAAAAACTACAAGGATTAAATAAAGATGTCATTGAGTATCTGAAGCAACTGAAGGCTGGAGAATTTGAAGATAAATATTCTACAGGGGGCAGTGAAGGGGATGCAGATGAAGTGGTTGAAAAAGCTGATGAAATCCGAGATCCAGAATCTCTGAAGTGTTTTTCTGAGAAGAAGATTGTAAGTGAGGAGATATCTGTTCAGAAACAGAGTTGCACAACAGTCACAAATGGAAATGCACAGGTCGAAGAACTGGAGAAACTACAACAGATTGTTTCAGAAAAGGACAATATCATTCAAGAGTTGCAAAACAACAATGCCATGCTGTTAAAAATGATTGAGTCGAAATCCGTGTCGGTGTATGGTGATAAAAGTCTTCTTGAACTTCATCAGTTATCAAATGATGTGAAAGATTTGAAATTGGAGAAGGAACAAATGATTTCTGTGATGGACGAAAAGACAAGAGAGTGCAGTTCTTTGAAAGCTGAAGTACACCGTCTGATGGCTATTGTGTCGGAAGAAAGGAATGCAATTGATCATCTACAGCTTGAGAACCAACAGTTGCTACAGTCTCAGAACAAAGTTATTGTTTCAAATGATGCCAGTGAGGCTGGAGGAATGCAGAAGGAAGCCCTGCAGAAACTTTCAAACATCATTCGAGACAAGGATGTTGAAATCGATGCCTTGAAGCAAAAGAACAAGACTCTGCTGACGATATTCCAAGACAGTTCACAGAGTGGTCCACAGATCAACTCACTCATACAAGATAAAGAGAACTTAAAGAAGCAGTTGAGTGTTCTTCAAGCTGAACGGGATCAGATCGTAAGCTATTTGAATCAGAAGCACCAGGAAAGTGTGGCTTATCACAATGAAATCCAGCGCTTGAATGCATATATCCAGAATGAAGCTGAAAAATATGACCAATTGAAGTGTGAACACGACCGATTAATGCCATTGTATGAAGACCGGAACCAAACACTTATCAAAACCCAGAATGAGCTTGTGAACTACAAACAGAAGTATTCTGAACTAGAAGCAAAATATGAGGAACTGATGCAAAGAAGTAATGTTAGTGAGACAGTTGATGTGATCACATACAACAACAAAATTGAAGAGATCAACTTCCTACAGGAAAGATTGTCAAAAGTTCAAGCTGCACTAACAGAACAAGAGCAGAAAGTCCAGGGACAGTTGCATAGCAACAATGATACTGAACGCACCCTGAGAGAAATAGAACTCGAGCGAAACAACCTGAAGAAGCAGTATGATAGTTTAACATTCCAGTTCAGGGAGCTTCAGACACAGCTGAACGAGCTGAAGACAGAGATAGCTTCATCTCAACGCCTCAATGAGGAGCACAACATGGAAATTTCAACCTTGAAAGAAATCAATAACAAACTGAGCTTGACTATTCAACAGAAAGAATTTGAGCTGCGGAATGTCACTGAGAAGGCCAACACTGTGACAGCAATGTTACAGAAACAGCTGGGAGAGAGAAGTGAGTTGGATTTGTTGCTACAGGAGTCCGAATCGATCCGACAGCAAGCTGTTAAATTCCAACGAGAGAGGGACCAAGTAATTCTTTCCATGAGGAATCTTCAAATAGAGAAGGAAGAGATGACTAAAGAGGTAACAGCTCCCTACTCTTCTGTATTTCCACCTGTCAACCTTCTCCTCTTTGACCCATTCTTGTTTTCCTTCATTACCCCCAAACTGTGATTCACCTTTGACCATGGCTCCACTCATGATCACCATTCTCTGCACCCACCTCTGTCCTCATCTACAAGCATCTTCTATTTTTGTGAACCTACCTACCCAGCCATCCTTGATTCTTTCTCCCTATTCTCTTTTTATCTGCCTTCTTATGCCTTGAGGTTATGCCCTGACACCTCATCTCTACCTTCTTTTCTTTTTCTTCTCCTCTGGTGGGTAACCATGCATCTCCTCTACAGCAAGACACCAGTTCCTGCCCCTCTATCAACACCTAGCACAAAGCCTTATTTCTCAATATTGCATCTCCATTCTATCAAGGGCCTTGTCTTGCATGTCACTGGTGCTGATTCTAGAGTTTTTATCATCATCATTTTAATGTCCACTTTTTCCAGCCTTGTGCAGGTCATATGGAACTTGCTGAAGTAGATTTTCTATGCCCAGATGCTCTTTCCTTTGCCAGTCCTCATCTGTTTCCACATAGAGTTATCATTTGCTTTGCAGTTTTTTTAACAATGAGCAGCTCAATAGCTGGACTTGATTTTGTGAAAGCTTGTAAACAAATTAGTCTTGTGGTAACCGTCCCACCCATGCTAGCATGAGACACAGACATTAAAGGATAACGATGATGATGTATAATGGTGACTCATCAATTCAAGACCAAGATGGAGATACTCAAACCCACGCCATCACACGTACATACTTGCATTATCTTGTCTCCGAAATTTCATTCACAACAATAAGTCAATGCTGAGTTATAGCAGAAGACACCAGCCAATGGTGTCCATGCTGTGGAACCAAACTCCTAGCTGCACGATTCTGAAGTAAACTTTTTTAATTGCTCAGCCATGCATGCATCTATCATGCCCATGCATACACATACATACACAAGCATGCACATATGCATTCATATGCTTACACACACAAGCTCACATACACATACATCCACACCCACACATACATACTCTCACACACATACACACACGCATAGCTAGAGATAGTTATGACCCTTGTTCCACCTTGTTCTGTTGCAGATGCAGAAGTTCAAAGACAGAAACGACAAGCAAACCAGGGAACTTGAAAGGCTTAAGATGCATTTGCTGCAGGTACATTATGCATTGTAATCTTCACATCTAGTTCTTTGTGTGTCTGCATATTTTTTTTTTTGCATGCATGTGTGTTCTTTTCTTTAGCCCTGGGTCATCCCCAGTTGACCAGACCTATGATCAGTGACATTCCAGCTATCACCATCTCACATTTTTTTTTGCTTATACTCTTTTTACTCTTTTACTTGTTTCAGTCATTTGACTGTGGCCATGCTGGAGCACCACCTTAAGTCGAGAAAATCGACCCCAGGACTTATTCTTTGGATGCCTAGTACTTATTTTATCGGCCTCTTTTGCCGAACCGCTAAGTTACGGGGATGTAAACATACCACCATCGGTTGTCAAGCGATGCTGGGGGGACAAACACAGACACACAAACATATACACACACATACACATATATATATACATATATACGACGGGCTTCTTTCAGTTTCCGTCTACCAAATCTACTCACAAGGCTTTGGTCAGCCCGAGGCTATAGTAGAAGACACTTGCCCAAGGTGCCACGCAGTGGGACTGAACCCGGAACCATGTGGTTGGTAAGCAAGCTACTTACCACACAGCCACTCCTGCGCCTATACATTAATTGTTTCGTTTGTATATTTAGAACTACATTCTTTTACTATTTCACTATTTTCAATCGTTAGACTGTGGCCATGCTGGGGCAACTGTCTCGAAGAATTTTAATCGAATGAATTGATGCCAGTACTTTTATATTATTACAAGCCTGGTACTTATTCTATCGGTTCCCTTTTGCTGAACTGCTAAGTTATGGGGATGTAAACACACCAACACCGGATGTCAAGTGGTGGTGGGGGCACAAACACAGACACATTGATGTGTTTGTGTGTGTGTGTGTGTGTACAATGGGCTTCTTTCAGGGGGAGGGGAGAAGGTGGTGGTGAGTGGTTTTCTTTTTTTTTTTTTTTTTCATTCTATCTAGTTTCAGCTCATGAGCTGTGGCCATGATGGAGCACTGCCATTTGTGAATGTGAATTTTTTTTTAATAAGTTTTTTCCCTTCATTACTTAACCCATCTGTTACGCTTTCACTTGATTAGTTAAGGGAAAGGCGAAGAGCAGAAGAAAAAGGCGAGTGAAAAAGAGGGTAAGGTGAAGAGTGAGAGAGAAAGAGGGAGAGGGCTGTGTATTAAGTCTATAGAATTGTACATAAAGTGCATTAAGTAATTATCATATTCCAATTTCTTTCACTTTTCAATAACTAGCGGATAAAGTTTTCAGACAAAGTTTTCAGAAATAACCCAATAAGTTTACCATTAATTCCATGAAATATTCACGGGTCCTGCTAGTTATTATCATTCATGGTTTGAGAAGCACTTCAAATGTTTCCTTTCTTACATCAGAAAGAATTAGATACACCTTGGAAAATGCATAAAAATGTTTAAGGCTTAGTCCTGCTGTTTTCTGTAACCTGTCTGAATGTCTCTAAATAGATATCTGTAGGGAAAAATGCATGGCCAAAGTCAGGTAGTTCTGCAAGTTTGTTGTCCTATCCTGGAGAGGAAAGATTGGGGTAAGCATTTAATACAGAATTTAGGGCCCACAATAAAAAGAGATGGCATCGAGTGCAATGTAAAATCTGTAGTGTTTTCCCCACACTGCTGTTTTACTTATGACCATTTGTTCATTAGTGGAGGCGCAATGGCCCAGTGGTTAGGGCAGCGGACTCGTGGTCATAGGATCGCGGTTTCGATTCCCAGACCGGGCGTTGTGAGTGTTTATTGAGCGAAAACACCTAAAGTTCAACGGGGCTCCTGCAGGGGGTGGTGGTGAACCCTGCTGTACTCTTTCACCACAACTTTCTCTCGCTCTTTCTTCCTGTTTCTGTTGTACCTGTAATTCAAATGGCCAGCCTTGTCATAGTGTGTCACGCTGAATATCCCCGAGAACTACGTAAAGGGTACACGTGTCTGTAGAGTGCTCAGCCACTTTCACATTAATTTCACGAGCAGGCTGTTCCGTTGATCATATCAACTGGAACCCTCGACGTCGTAAGCGATGGAGTGCCAACAACAACAATTTGTTCATGACTTAAGAGAGGACCTGTTTTGGCGCCAAGTAAACGGAGGCTGTTATAGTTATATGCTTTCAAGAGGAAATGGAAGAAAAGGACGCTTTCTAAATCAAAAAATATATTTATTCTGTATTTATTTTGTTGAGGATAAAATGATAATGAAATAGGAAGCCATCTTGTTGTCATTGTGAAATAAAAGAGGGCCTGTGAGTCAGTCTGTTAGACTGATTTCAAACAGAGTTTCTGCTTTGCCCCAGAACTCAACACAAAGACTGCAACAGCTGTTGTTGTAGTAGTAGCAATGGCAGGGGAGGAGGAGGAGGAGGAGGATAATATTAAAGGAAATAGTAGCAATAGCAAAGTTCATATTCATGATGCAGTTGTTTGTTAAGCAAGTACCTTTGCTTCAAAGCCATTGTGTATCTTACTGGCTCTTCTCCACAATCCACACCTACAAAAGGGAAAAAGATTAAAAAAAGTGGAATTCTGATTCAGTTTCGAAAACTGAAACAAAACAGAACCAAACAAAATCGTCTTTGATGGTTTCTAATGTATTCCAATGCTACTTTACCAATTATAAAATTTTTTCTGCTTTTTTTTTTCTATTTATTTTTTATTGTTGCTTTGTTTTTGTTTTTAAGCTAATTTTCTTTCTCTCTTTTAAGATTGAAGAAGCTTACACAAAGGAGGCTTTGGAGTCGGAAGAGCGAGAGAAAAATTTGCGAAACAAACTGGCTGCTACTGAAGAGAAGGCTTACATCACGGCTGCTGCTGTGGAATCAGCTGGGTAATTCTTTTCAAGCATGTTTTAGTGTTTTTTTTTTTTTATAATTCTATATCTTTATTAATGTCTAACCTTTTTGATACCAACTTACCTGAGACTGCCCCATAGTTTTATGATAAAAAGTTTCCTGTTTAAAGTGATCTAAATTAAAAAACCTTCCATCAAAGTTACTTATTAATTTATGTCCCAAACACCCGGCCTAACAACGACAATGGTTATTTTACTAAATTCTTCATTATTTTCAAAATCGGTTAAAGCAAAGCAAAGTGTATTTCAACAGAAATGTGATAACAAAATGGTCAATGAGAGAGAAAGCATCAACGCTGGGAAAAGCTGAACATATATGGTTTAACAAAAGCTTAAGGTGAAATTTCCAGCTTTCCATAACTAAAAGATAACCAACTGGAAACATGGACAAATGTAGTGTGTATAATATTTTCTCATGTAATGACACACTTCGTGTAGTGTTTTGGAAATTATACATAATCCTAAACTTGGTGTTGTTGCTGTTGTTGTTTGTGGTGTTACTGTTGCTGTGAGTGTTGCTGTTGGTGATGGTATTGTTCTGACCATGCCACCAATTTCCCAATACACCATTTTCCAAATACAGTCTGTCTTAATTTCTTTTTTTTTTTTTACTGCCCACAAGGGGCTACACACAGAGGGGACAAACAAGGACAAACAAACAGACTAAGTCGATTATATCGACCCCAGTGCGTAACTGGTACTTATTTAATCGACCCCGAAAAGATGAAAGGCAAAGTCAACCTTGGAGGAATTTGAACTCAGAACGTAACGGCAGACGAAATACTGCTAAGCATTTCGCCCGGCGTGCTAACGTTTCTGCCGGCTCTGTCTTAATTTCCTTACACCAATTCCCCAATGCAATCTATCTTAATTAATATGTAAAAGAATGCATATGACATAGATAATTATTTTTACTTTTAAATAACACTATTTGACTGTTTAGCATCTACACCAGCCAAAATACTCTATGTTTTATGTTCATACTTTAAAGTTACCTGCTTGAGTCATGCCAACTCATAAGGGCTGGTTTCCTGGTTTCTATGGCATACAAATCCCCCTCCCCACTCCTGGACAGGATGCCAGTCCATTGCAGGATTACTCATTTTTGCCAGTTGAGTGGACTGGAGCAATGTGAAATGAAGTGTTTTGCTCAAGTACACAACGTATCGCCCAGTCCAGGAATTGAAACCACAATCTTATGATCATGAGTCCAAAAACCTTACCACTAGGCCACACTACAATATCATTCTAAAAAATAAACAGTTAACTCATCAAAATCTCAGAGCTACAAGATAATACATGATTATTCCAAAGCAATGTGAATAAATAAACATCACTTTTGACAGAATAATGTGAAAGCTAAAGGGTTAAATCAGTAATGAAAGATATTTCTTTGCAACTGGCAAATTCATTCCATGTTGAGAGCCACTTGTATTTCTATTACAGACAACACAGTTCTGCACAAATTAACAGCTTGAATCAACAGCTGCATGCAATGGCCTCTCAACGTGACAATGCCTATCTCCAGTTAAGCACTTACCAAGAACAGTGTAAACAGTATGCTACCTCGCTCATGAACCTACAGATGGTGTTAGAACAGTTCCAGGCAGGTAAGTAAATTTGAATGGTGGGGAAAAACTAGAATTCATCATCATCATCATCATCATCATTGTCGTCATACCTCTGTTTTTCCTTGACGATTGCATTTTCATCTTGGGGGAAGAGATGGAAGTCTGCAGGTGCTAAATCTAACAAATAGGGTGGATGTGAAAACGATACCATTTTGTTTTTGGCAAGAAACTCACGTGTGAGGAGGGCTCAGTGACAGGGTGCATTGTTGTCGTGAAAAATTCAGTTCATGCTCCACAGATCTGGTTGCTTTTTGAGCGTCCTCCCTCAAACACTTCAAAACGTTGTTGATTGTCCTTCGACGATCTTCGTGCACAAGCTGATGAATTTTCTCCCCATTTCTGGGGATGTCGTTCATAGCAGGTCTTCCAGGGACGTTCTTCTGCTTTTGAAGCACCTGTAGCACTCGAAACATTGCATACAACCCATTACCTCATCACTATAAGCTTGCTGAAGCATGCTCAATGTCTCTTTAACAAACCTTCCAACACAAAATTTCATGTTGACTGTTTGTTCCCACTTCCTGTCCATGACAAACATCACAGGGTACAGCACACACATGATCACAAATTTCACCACTTGTGTTGTAAACACAGTGATGTCACTTGGCACATTGCCTCATGAAGGTCACTGCCAGCTCTCACTGCACATGCAACCATATGCTGCCATCTGTTGGTGTGCTACAGAACTAGTTTACTCTTTTACTTGTTTCAGTCATTTTGACTGCGGCCATGCTGGAGCATCACCTTTAGTTGACCCCAGAACTTATTCTTTGTAAGCCTAGTACTTATTCTATTGGTCTCTTTTGCCGAACCGCTAAGTTACGGGGACATAAACACACCAGCATCGGTTGTCAAGCGATGTTGGGGGGACAAACACAAACATATACACACGCATACATATATATATACATATATACGAGGGGCTTCTTTCAGTTTCTGTCTACCAAATCCACTCACAAGGCTTTGGTCAGCCCGAGGCCATAGTAAAAGACACTTGCCCAAGGTGCCACAGAGTGGGACTGAACCCGGAACCATGTGGTTTGTAAGCAAGCTACTTACCACACAGCCACTCCTTTGGGAACTTTTTGATACTACCTACTAATTATAAAAGTAATAACTATTATTGTAATTATAGAGTTCTGATTTCTTTTTTTTTTTTTTTCTTTGTAGAGCGAGAGAGTCAGATGACAGCTGAGAAGCACAAGAATGAAGTAGAGCAGAATCACTTAAAGGCATTAATTGAAAATCTTCAGTCCAATCTCCAAGACACTCAGGTAAAGGACAGATAAATACAGTGGTTTTACCATAGTTTTTAATCTTTTTGCTGTTGTTGTTTGTATTTATGTGTGACTTTACTAATTTCATTCATTGGACTGCAGGCATCATGGCATACCTCTCTCAAGTATATTTTATCAGCCCCAGTATTTATTTCAGGCTGGTACTTATTGTATTGCTTTTTATTTTGGCTAAATTAGCTCTTAACATGAAGGGATGCATCTCAAAACGCCAGTTTATACCAGTAAACAATATATATATATCTGTATGATTGTGTATATATCTGTATGTATGTATGTGTGTGTGCGTGTATGTGTGTATATATATATATATATATATATATATATATATATATACACACATATATATATCTTTGAGAGATTTAGAAATAATATTTCTATTTTATTAGATCAGTAACTGTGTGTCACTTTGAAAACTATATATTTGAACGGTGAATTCAGCAACACCACCTAGCCAAGCAGCTAGTCTGTGTTGATAAAGGGCAGTAACCCATAAATCGATCCACAGATGTTGTTTTGCGCTAGATGGAAGTGCTGATCTCCCTATTCGAAAATATAAGGACACAGATATTGTGTTGTATAGCCAGCTGGGAGTGATATTTCCTAGGACTAAACAACAGTAACATCATCCCTTTCAGGACAGCCACATTATGTTGGCAGATAGCCTTTACTTTAAAGAACTGTTACTGAATATTTCTCTTTGAGAGATTTAGAAATAATAATATTTCTATTTTATTAGATCAGTGACTGTGTGTCACTGTAAAAACTATAGCTATATATATATGTATGTATATGTGGTATCACCATCATCATTCAATATCCACTTTCCATACTGGCATGTTTTGGACGGTTTGACATGGAGCTGGCTAGCAAGGAGATGTCCAGACTCCAACTGTCTAGTGTGACATGGTTTCTACAGCTGGACTCCCTTCTTAATGCTAACCACTTAACAGAGTGTGCTGGATGCGTCTGAGAAAAAGTGATTTTTTTCACCACAACAAAACACACACACACACACACACACACACACACACACACACACACACACCACACCACACAGGTGTGTCTGTGGTAACTTGAGCTACTACAAATAGCAGTCAAATCTCTCTGAAAACACACCCTTTCATCAAAAGAAAGACACAAATGTACTGTATTTCAAGAAGAAAAAAAAAACTATGTGATGGGTCTACCACATCAGAGGCAAATCTGGGCTTAACAAAACAGAGGCAAGCATACTTCACATTAAAAGATTATCTACTAAATAATACTAATAAAGTTGACAGTATATCTTCGAGGTTTCATTCCTTGGTAAAACTCCATGTATTTTAAACATTTTCTCATTATGCTCTATGTAAGACATAGACTGTTCAAGCAGTGTTGCCTCCTTTAGCAAAAGACCTAAAAATTGTGTGACCCAACCTTGTTTTCGAGCTTATGATCACAGTCCTATGAGAGAAACTAGTAAATAAATACAAATATAAAATATAAATCATTTATCTTTCTTTTTTCTTTCAAAATTTCATGTGAAATATCATTCATAGGAGAAGCTGTCTGAGGCTGAAGATGGTTTGCAGGCAGCTGAGCGCCTTAGTGAACAGATAGACTTAAAGGTGAATCATATAGGACAGTTGAAGGCTGAAGGTAATTCAGAATTTGTTTCTGTTGTTGTTGTTTTTTTTCAGTTTTTTTGACGGTTGGGTTAGTTTCTATAATATTTCTTACCTTTGTTGTAAAATTTCTGTCTTCTTTGTCTTGTATTGTATTGTATTGTATAGTAAAAGGAACTAAAGTTCCTTTTGATAATTACTAGAAACTGACAATGTTTGACATTTTTAATGACAAACATTGGCCAATTTTGTGTGTGCATGTGTATGTGACTATCTATCTATCTATCTATCTATCTCATCTTGTTCGGCTTAATGGCCCTTAACGTTTTTTTCACTGTTTAATTTTTCCTGTCTTGGTTTTTGTTTGCTACTTTGGAATCCTCCGCTTAGCAGGTTAATCCACTTCATGGGAAGAGCTATTCTAAGAGCGTGTTCTGCCTCATCTTTGAAACGCCTAGTTTAGAATAGAGGCAGCTGATGAAGGAAAAGTTCCATAAGTGGCTTGTTTGTTTTCCTATGTGTTCATTCTGTTGTCTGTAAAAAAAGTCCGTTTTTTTGTGCTTTTTTATATTCCCGTTCCTTTTTTGTCCACGTTTTTTGATGTCCTGTACCCGGATATGCATCTATATATATACATGTAGATGTAGGTATGTACATATATGTATGTATACATGCATATGCTCATATATCATTTGTATTATGTATATATATATATATATATATATATATATATATATATATAGAGAGAGAGAGAGAGAGAGAGAGAGAGAGAGAGAGAGAGAGAGAGAGAGAAAGAGAGGAATAATATTATGCCATTAACATAACATCTTTAACATTTTATGTCCATTTTCCAACCTTGCATGGGCTGGATACTTCTTTTACAGAACAGAGTTCTACTGTTCTTTACAGTCCTTTGTCATTTCCTTCGTGATTTCCATTTCTTGTGATGATTTTTTTTTTTTTATCTCTGTCTCTCCATGTTTACCTTGATTTCTGTCTCTCACAGGCTTTCTCCACTTGAATTTCCTGACATTTCTTTACTCAACTCTCATTCTTTATATGCTTTACATGTCTGCACCAGCTCTGCCTTCTCCTTTGTCCCATGCATCAGATTCCACTTGTACCTACCTTTCCTCTCAGCTCATTTGCAATCCATCATCCATGCGATACATGGAGGCTGGAATCAAATAAAACTGAGCATGCTCATCTGATTTCTTTCTAGCTCTCACACATCCTTTGCATTCAGGGGCCAAGTTTCTTTTTTTATACGATATCACATTTCATATACATGTATCATACCACCTACTCTTTACTCAGTGAGAGAATCCCTTTATTGCCAGCAATAAAGGGATTCTTACTCTAGCTACTACACTATCAGAACATCCTTCTCCACTCTTAGACCAGTTACGTAATAGAAGCTGTCAACTATTTCTAGGGATCCCTCATAGCATATGAAGTTCTTTTTTTGTCAGTTTGCCTGTGAGCCCACTGCACCTTTTGTACACCCCTTATTTACAATGGGTGGTGGTGGTGGTAGTAGTAGTAGTAGTAGTAGTAGTAGTAGTAGTAGTAGTAGTAGTGCAGTATTACAGTGCATCACTGCATTCACTGTTTGTTGGAGATTCTCTACTCCTGGCAGATGACACCCATGCACCACTCAGGCGTCTACCTCTCAACCCATGGGTTTGTTTGGGTAGTTATTGCTGCCAACGGTTTTATGAGGTTGGAGTGCAAATTCTACCCGAACTTCTTTTAATTGCCTTTTACGATTTGCAGAGGAAATGTTGGGTCTATTCTTTGACATGTCAATCTTCCCCCACAGTACAATGGATGCACCTTATGGAATTCGTACCTACTCATTTTCTGCACATCAGACGTGGTCTCTTCCCAAGAAGCAATAGAATATTTTCTCTCCTTTGTTTCTTTCCTACTAACTAAAACTATTGCCTTTGTTATTTTTACTTGAAGACCTGCAATTTCTTATCTCAATATTCAACAGAATCAACTCCAAGAACAAGGTCATCAGCGTACAAAAGTCCTCACAGACAACCCATCTTAATCTCTTTTGTTTTAACCTGGACAATATAATAAACACAAGATTGGGCCTAGAATGAAACCTTGACAATTAACTACATACACACTAAATTCCTCACTAAACAATTTACTAACTCTCTTCATCATCATCGTTTAACATCCGCTTTCCATGCTAGCATGGGTTGCACGATTTGACTGAGGACTGGTGAGCCAGATGGCTACACCAGGCTCCAATCTGAATTGGCAGAGTTTCTACAGCTGGATGCCCTTCCTAACGCCAACCACTCAGAGAGTGTAGTGGGTGCTTTTACGTGCCACCGGCACAAAGGCCAGTCAGGCAGTACTGGCAACGGCCATGCTCAAAATGGTGTATTTTACGTGCCACCTGCACAGGAGCCAGTCCAGTGGTACTGGCAACGACCTCGCTCGAATGTCTTTTCATGTGCCACCGGCACAAGTACCTGGAAGGCAATGCTGGTAACGATCACGCTCAAATGGTGCTATTTACATGCTACTGGCATGGAAGCCAGACAGCTGCTCTGGCAACGATCACGCTTGGACGGTGCCCTTAGCGTTCCACTGGTACAGGTGCCATCACGATTTCGGTTTTTTCTCATATTGCTAATACTATCTTTGTACACGGATTGCATGGCTCTCACTAGCCTTTTGTCTTCACCTAGTTTGTTTAGTGACCGGCAGAGTACAGAACATGGTACTCTGTCTAAAGCTTTCTTCAGGCCAATGAGTGATAGATATAGCGGATTGTTTTTTCTTTGCCAAAAGCCTCTTCTGTAGTTGTCTCACTAGGAGAGAGTACCCTTTCTTGGTAACAACCTGAAATGCATCTTATCTAAGCTAATTCTTTTCCTGTGTTTTATCTCTCTTTGTCACTACCCTAACTTGGTCTGTCAATTTGATGCCTTTGTAGTTTCCTCTTTCTCTCTCTCTCTCTCTCTCTAGCACATCTCTTTTACCCTTGTTGCAGGTTATGATGGTACTGTTGTGCCAGTTCTTAGGGATGACCTCTTCCTCAATTGCATGATTATTGATTTTGCAGTTATGCCCTATTTTACTGGACATTCTCAATGCTTCAATGGCTATCCTCAATGTCCTCACCTTTATATTGTTAATGTCCTCTGTCTGAGTTGCAGCAATGTCTGAGTGAAAAGTAGAAGAGGAATTGAACAATTTCAAATATACCATGCAATGTTAACATCCATATATAACTAGTTATGGTAATTATATATAGGCGCAGGAGTGGCTGTGTGGTAAGTAGCTTGCTTACCAACCACATGGTTCCAGGTTCAGTCCCACTGCGTGGCACCTTGGGCGAGTGTCTTCTACTATAGCCTCGGGCCGACCAAAGCCTTGTGAGTGGATTTGGTAGACGGAAACTGAAAAAAGCCCGTCGTATATATGTATATATATATATATATATGTGTGTGTGTGTTTGTGTGTCTGTGTTTGTCCCCCCCAACATCGCTTGACAACTGATGCTGGTGTGTTTACGTCCCTGTAACCTAGCGGTTCGGCAAAAAGAGACCGATAGAATAAGTACTAGGCTTACAAAGAATAAGTCCTGGGGTCGATTTGCTCGACTAAAGGCAGTGCTCCAGCATGGCCACAGTCAAATGACTGAAACAAGTAAAAGAGTATAAGAGTATATACACACAGACACACACATATATAGATAGATATAAATTTGTGTGTGTGTGTTTCAGCTTAAGGCAGTGCTCCAGCATGACCACAGTCAAATGTCTGAAAGAAGTAAAAGAGTAAAAGACTATATATCTTTAGATCATGGAATTAAAGCAGCTCTATAGTGTAAACATAAACAATACTACATACTTAACATGACACCAGAAGCTGCAGTTTTTTTGTCTGGGAAATATCCATTTAAATACGTGTTAAACAAAAGTACAATATGCTTCTGAGTTGGGTAGAACAAAATCAAATTGAGGGCGATTGAGAGTTTCAGATGCTATATATCACTGTACTTGCAGCTTATCAAAACCATGCACTCAACTCACTTCCAAAATGAAATCAAAATCTCTAGTCTTAAGTATATCGCAATAGTGCATATATTATTTGCTGATTTGCTCTGGTGCTGCATAACTAGAATAAGCTCAGTTTATACAATTGAAGCAACTCTATAATGTATTTATATGCATATATTTATGTATGCATACACACACTCATACACACACACACATTCATATATATGCACAAAGACATAAAAGCAATTACAATAAAAAACAAAATCAATTTACACTGTTTTTCTTCTTACAATTTATTAAATTCTTTGTTTATCTGCCAATTAATTCCTTCATTATTGTTTTCTATTCAAATTAATTTCCAACACTATACCAGAATGTTTTAGAATGCATTATGCGCATGGTTTAAACTACTTGCTAAATGCTTCAGTGTCTTAAAGTGGCTCGGTCTTGCCTAATAGCTAATATTAATTTGCGTCCAACCTCTGTGTTCATTATGTTCACTCTTTTACTCTTTTACTTGTTTCAGTCATTTGACTGTGGCCATGCTGGGGCACCGCCTTTAGTCGAGCAAATCGACCCCAGAACTTATTCTTTGGAAGCCTAGTACTTATTCTAACGGTCTCATTTACTGAACCGCTAAGTTACGGCGACGTAAACACACCAGCATTGGTTGTCAAGCGATGTTGGGGGGACAAACACAGACACACAACCATATACACACGCATTGCCAGTGCTACCAGACTGGCTCCTGTGCAGGTAGCACGTAAAAAACACCATTTGAGCATGGCCATTGTCAGTACCGCCTGACTGGCCCTCGTGCCGGTGGCACGTAAAAGAATCCACCACACTCTCAGAGTGGTTGGCGTTAGGAAGGGCATCCAGCTGTAGAAACTCTGCCAGATCAGATTGGGGCCTGGTGCAGCCATCTGGTTCGCCAGTCCTCAGTCAAATCGACGAACCCATGCTAGCATGGAAAGCAGACGTTAAATGATAATGATGATGATATACGACGGGCTTCTTTCAGTTTCCGCCTACCAAATCCACTCACAAGGCTTTGGTTGGCCCGAGGCTATAGTTGAAGAAACTTGCCCAAAGTGCCACGCAGTGGGAATGAACCTGGAGCCATGTGGCTGGTAAGCAAGCTACTTACCACACAGCCACTCCTGATTTATCTATTTACCCATTTACTTCTTCTTGATGTGGTTTTACTTGGTTACAGCACGTACGCCACACAATCAGTTTCGCTGATAGTAATGAGTTATTTTGAATACAATGTGAGTTGATTACATGGCACCAATTAATATTGGTGGCTAATTAGAAATAGAAAGATGGGAGCATTGTTTTTTTTCCATATCATTATATATATATATATATATATATATATAGATAGATAGATAGATAGATATATTTTTTGTTATATAAGTTTATATATATATATATATATATATATATATATATATACTCACACACACACACTTGTGTGTGTGTATGTGTATATGCATGTATATACATACATATGTATATACATAAGTATGTATGTATAGGTATATATATATATATATATATATATATATATATATATATATACTTATATATGTATTTGTCTGTATGTATATATATATATATATATGTGCACATATATATATATATATATATGTGCATATATATATATGTGCATATATATATATATATATATACTTATATATGTATATGTCTGTATGTATATATATATATATATATATATATATATATATATATATGTGCATATATATATATGTGCATATATATATATATATATATATATGTGCATATATATATATGTGCATATATATATATATATATATATATATATATATATATATATGCATATATATATATATATATATATGTGCATATATAAAAATGTATATGTATGCAAATATATATATGTGTGTGTGTATGCATATTTATATATACATAGATATACATATGTATGAATATATATAGATGTGTGTGTACACTTGTATAATGAATTTACATGCATATATTGCATGCATAAGTGTATTATATGAGAATGTATATATCTGATAGTGTGCATGTGCATTTATGCATTATGCATGACTGCACATATGCATCTGTATATATAGCTATATGTATACACACACACAATTGACGTGTGTGTGTGTCTGTCTGTATATATATATATATATATATATATATATAAACCATGCACACACGTTAATTATCAGCTATTTCTAAATCATAATTGATATTGATTATCTTCATTTCAGATCGTTTTAAAGGAAGAAAAAAGCAAAATCTTTTGCAAAACATATACATCAACATCATCATTATTACTAGTCATCATCATCATCATCATCATCGTCGTTGTCGTCATGTTGATGACAATGATGATATTCATTATTGTTACTATCACCAACCTCATCATTATCGTTTCTATCCATTTTTATCAGCTAAATTAATATTCTATGTATTTATTTTTGGAGGAGGCAAACTGCGTGTGTGTGTATGATGGCTTAGGCATGGGGACCACCAAAGCACTTCCTAATATTTCTTTTCAGATGTGTGAATAGGCGCAGGAGTGACTGTGTGGTAAGTAGCTTGATTACCAACCACATGGTTCTGGGTTCCGTCCCACTGCGTGGCACCTTGGGCAAGTGTCTTCTACTATAGCCTCGGGCCGACCAAAGCCTTGTGAGTGGATTTGGTAGACGAAAACTGAAAGAAGCCCGTCGTATATATGTATATATATATATGTATGTGTGTGTATATGTTTGTGTGTGTGTGTTTGTCCCCCCCAACATCGCTTGACAACCGATGGTGGTGTGTTTACGTCCCCGTAACTTAGCGGTTCGGCAAAAGAGACCGATAGAATAAGTACTAGGCATCCAAAGAATAAGTCACGGGGTCGATTTGCTCGACTAAAGGCGGTGCTACAGCATGGCCGCAGTCAAATGACTGAAACAAGTAAAGAGTATATATATTTAAATGCTTGTGTGTGTATGTTTATATATATATATATATATATATATATATATATATATATATATATATATATATATATATATATATATATGTATATTCATTCACATGCATACACACTCATACAGATATATACAAACATGTATATTTACTTGTGTCTTGCCATTGAGATGTAGTCAGGATGTGGATATGTGTGTGTGTCTGTTTGTGTTTTATTTTGGGAGCTGGAAATACAACAGCAGCCTCTCCGTCTCCTCTAGTTTCATCAGTATCTCTACTGGAACTAAATTCAGATTGTTCTAGATGATGTATGCATTAGAATTGGCATGGACACCAAGAAAATAATCTAAGAAAATCCCATTAATATTATATAATGAAAAATTATATATTTATGCAAACATAACTTGCATGCATATACATACATACATACAAAGTTACATGTGCATATATACATCTTACCACTACTTTGTATAAAAAGGCTGTATATAGTGGTATATTGCCTATGTGTATGCATTTTTAGAGACATTGTAATTATCATAATTAGTATGCATATTTTGTGTCTGCATGTGTGTGTTTTATGTGTATATATACGTACACACTCCCTCTAAAACTTTAGCACTTACACTGGTAATATCAGACCCAATCATTCTACCTGTTTTATGTTCAAACAAGCCAGATCCAGCATCTTACACATACCCTACAATGTCATTCTAAAATTCAAAATGATCACATATCGTTGAAATCTCGATGCCACAAGATAATGTGTGATTAATTCAAAACAATGTGATTAAATAAGCGTTAAATTTGACCGTGTCGTCTGAATGCTAGAGGGTTAACAATATCTCTTAATCCTTGAGCATTTAAACTAGTCATATCCAGTCCAAGCATTGTACCTGTTTTATATTCGAACAGCCATATTTGGCCTCTCACACCTTCCCGACAATGTCATTCTAAAACTGAACAACCATATCACTGGAATCTCAAAGTTATGAGGCAATGCATAATTAATTCCAAATGACATGAGTAAATAGGCGCAGGTGTGGATGTGTGGTAAGTAGCTTGCTTACCAAGCACATGGTCCTGAGTTCAGTCTCACTGCGTGGCACCTTGGGCGAGTGTCTTCTACTATAGCCTCGGGCTGACCAAAGCCTTGTGAGTGGATTTGGTAGACGGAAACTGAAAGAAGCCCGTCGTATATATATATATATATATATATATATATATATATGTATGTGTGTGTATATGTTTGTTTGTCCTCCCCAGCATCGCTTGACAACCGATGCTGGTGTGTTTGCGTCCCCCGTAACTTAGTGGTTCGGCGAAAGAGACCGATAGAATAAGTACTAGGCTTACAAAGAATAAGCTCTGGGGTCGATTTGGTCAACTATAAAGGCGGTGCTCCAGCATGGCCGCAGTCAAATGACTGAAACAAGTAAAAGAGTAAATAAGCACTACATTTGTCATGGTTATCTGAATGCTAAAGGGTCAAAACTTCATATCAATACATGCACTGAAAATTTGGGTGTCTGTTTGTCTTTCTGTCTGTCTATTTGTTTATCTAATTTATCTATCACTCTATCAATGTCTATCAGTCTCTCTCTTTCAGTTCACCTATCTATTCATATCTGACTACTTACCTCCCCCTGTGTCTATTTTTTGCATGTATGTGTGCGTGTATATATATATATATATATATATATATATATATATATATATATATATATATATACACACACACACACACATATATGCATTCTTACAAACGCACACATAATTATTATATATACTTTATACTTATATATGGTTGTGTGTGTACATTGGATATTTACCTAATTTAATAACTAGATGTTGTGACCAAACCACTCATTGATTGACAGGTGCTTGTGTAATCTCAGCTGGTAATATATGAGTGGTTCAATCTCTCACCGTTACTCGCTGTGGTTGAACTATCACCTTGCCAAAACATCTCAACGTTCATCAGTATCCTCAAATCACAGATTTGGTTGTTTTTTTGTTCAGTTTTATTTGTTGAATGTTCTTTTTTTTTACATTGTTTTTTTTTTTAATTTTTTAATTTTAATTTTGTTTTTTACTTGGTTATTTTCATTTATGTTTGCATTTTTATTTTATTTTTAATTGGTTTTTTTTTTACTTTTGTGTTCAGTTTTGTGTTCAGCCACACATTCATACATATGCATATACTCATACTGGCATATGCATATGTGTGTGTGTGTGTGTGTGTGTGTGTGTGTGTGTGTGTGTGTGTATGTTATTGACATGTAGAGAATTTAGAAATTTTCAGAGAATGGGAAGCAGAAATTGGTTTTTGGAATAGTAAAACTCAAAACAGATAAATCTATAAACAATAGCATTTATATATTGGATGGGAAATGTAAATGGCTGCTTATGGGACACATCTGTAAACCCACATCCATAAACATGACAGATATCCTACCATAAATATATACATACATATATATATATATATGTATGTATGTATGTATGTATATAAACACAACATCTTCATCATCATCATCATTTTAAAGTCCGTTTTTTTTTCCCATGCTGGTATCATCATCATTGTTTAATGTCCACCTTCTGTGCTGACATGGTTTAGACTGTTCGACAAAAGCTAGCCAAGCAGAAGACTGCACCAGACTTCTGTGCCTGTTTTGGCATGTTTTTTTTTTTTACAGCTGAATGCCATTTCTTACACCAACCACCCTGCAGAGTGAACTGGGTGCTTTTCACGTGGTATCATCCCAGGCAGGTATGAGATGGACGTTTTGACAGGATCCACCCGGTCAGATGACCATGTTCTGCTCCACTGTTTCAGTTTCGGCATGATTTCTATATCTAAATGCCCTCTTCCTGATGCTAACTACTTTATATAGTGTACTGAGTGTTTTTTTTTTTTTGTTTTTTTTTACATGACACAACCCCTAGTAAGGTTGCTTTGTAATTTGCAAGTCAAAGAACCCCAAAGACCGAAGGGGCGTATGGGAAACGGAGTGCTTGACTTAATCAAGGTATTAAGTAGCTGGAGTATGACGGGAGGAGGAAGAACTGGTTTATTTTTGTGGGTGATAGTCATGGCTGCCTTACGTTTTATATGGTTGGAGTTGTGCCTGAAAGAAAGGTTAATATAATAATGGTGACAAAGTGCTGGGATGTACTCTGAAGGACAACTTGTCCAAGAAGATGAATTGAAGAGAATGTGGAAACTAGAATTAGAGAAAGGGTGGTTTAAAGTTGCATATGGTTGTAGAGTGAGGGATGGATAGAACTATTGGGTAGAAATTGGTTTGATTGTGTATTGAGGGGAAATGTGATAAATGGTGTGTCCAGTGAAAAAGAGAAAGACAAAGTTGATCTTGATGAAGTTGAATGTAATTGATACCCATCCTGAATGATGTGGAATAGTGTGCTTGGATGAGATTTTATAAATATCAGTCAATGGAGAAAGAACAGGGTTAATGACCTCGAGTAGTGTCCTAAACTTGTCAGATCTAACTAAGTGTTGGATCATTTTGGATGAAAGGGGAACCAAAGGTACTGTCTGAATGCTTGCAATGAAGGGAATGCCACAAAAGAAGACACCCAACAACTAGGTGGTTATGTTAAGTAGAATGACATACATATGAAACCTTACCTGGTAAACAATAATTACAGTCTGTAGCTCATATAGAAGCCCTGCTGTTCTTCACTGGCTCAAAGCAGTGCTTATAATTCCTAATATCATTTATCTGGTTTGATTTAACCTTGCACAAGTGCGTTTTGCTTTAACCTTAGGCTCACCAAAGCCTTTTCAGTAGATTTGTTAATGGAAATTGAAAGAATCCCACCGTGTCTGTGTGTGTATACCCTTGACATCATGTGATAGTTGTAAATAAGCATCACCATCATACAAGAGGTGTTTGTTTCCAATCTTCCATGAAAATTATGTCTAGTCATAGAGAAATATTACCTGACTTGAAATCTAATGAAGGTTGGTGACAAGAAGGGCATCCAGCTGTAGAAAATCTGCGTTAACAAATTCTGTCTCGTTCATGTTGGCATGGAAAAGTGAACATTAAATGATGACGATGATGTATATATATATATATATATATATATACATACATGGAGGGGGTGCATGAGGTTGGCTAGATTAAAGCCGTCTTTTGCTCTAATCACAGCACAATTACTTCTCTTGAACACTTCCATTGTCTAATTTGGTAGGTAATTAACATACATTAATTATTCTATGTAAAATAATAGATATCAGAATTTCATTTTTGTCTCCACCCACTCCTCCAATTCATCATCTCACCACTACCCCCACCACACACACACACACACACACACACACACACACACCTCAGAACACAACAGCATTACATATTATTTTTTTCAGTTTTGCTCATTTCACCAAAATTATCAATAATCATCATAAGTTAATTATCTTACTTGTAGCTATGGCTACAGTAAAAAAAAAAAAAAAAAAAAAATGCAAATTTTTCAGCACATTCCACAAGACCCCCATTTCAGCCATCTCATTTTTCACTATGGTACGCCCGGCACTGGAAAGACTTCCATGGTGCTCCCACCCATTGTTGCCCGAAGCACATGCTTATTTTACTTTATTGGTTAATCTGAGCTTGTGTGTGCATATATTTATATATCTGTATATATAATATAAATAATAACATGTATGTTTATGTATTGTTTTTTTTTGTTTTGTTTTTTTTAATGTGAGTGTGCGTGTGTGTGTGTGTGTGTGTGTGTGTTTATAATCCTTTTTTTGATCTTTGTGTAATCTCAGTTAGTAATTCCGAGTGGATAAGATAGCCTCAAGTTACTAGCCGAGATTACATGAATGTCTCAGCTAACAGCATGAATCCACACCACCACCACTACCACTACCACCATCACTGCTGCCACCACTACCACCACAATACTTGCTACTGCTGCTGCTGCTACCACTACTACTTTTGTAATTACATAAATGCTTTGCTCCACCCCTAAAAATAATTGGTGTGAACCTGTAACTGCTCCCCCACCATCTTGATTACTACTACTACTACTATTACTACTCCTGCCCAAAGTTGTTAGACCAGGTTACATGAATGCCTCAATAAATAATATGGACCTAAACTACTGCTGCTGCTACTACTACTACCACTATTACTACTACTACTGCTACAAGATATTAACCAAGATGACAGGAATGCCTCACCAAAAGACATGAAACACACCACACTACATGAGTTCGCCAACTTCACCACCACCACAACTACTGCCAGCACTATCACTACTACTACTACTACTACTACTACTACTATTAGACACCATTATTACAACCATCATACTTAGCTCAGTTTCAAATCTCTGTGATCTTCTCCATTCATAACCTCCTCCACCACCACTTGAGCTGACAGGAGAAATTTTATGTAGTCGCTTGAGCTGCTAGAAATGGCAACCAAATTCCCTGCTCTAGTACACTGGCTGTCTTAGAAAAGGACAGGATACACTGGATTGTGTAATCTTAGATGTACAAAAAGAGACTGGATGGTCACATATGGAATGCATTCTATTGAAGGAGCTGACATGGGAGGAACCATCACCACCATTGGCTATCCCACCACCAACACTTGTGTTACCATTTTGTTTGTTGCAATGGTCAGTTTTGATACTCAACTCTACGACCCTAATGTCGAGGTAACCCTGCCAATAAGGGGGAGGGACAGCTCGATCAGCAGAAATAGTGGTTAAATCTTCCTCAAATCACACTTTTCTTTCAAATGGAGGGATACACTGGATAGTGTAGTTCAAGCTACACCATGCCAGAATAAAAGGTCAGATGATGGTCTTTTACCTTTGATCATAAGTCTGCTTGGTCAGAATTTAACACCAATTTTCTTGTGTGATTAGTTAACTTACTTTAGTAAACAGACAAATTACATCCTTCATAATGGATAATGAAGTGCTAGGCGCACTGCATCTGAAAAGTTGGGATGGTCATGGTTGTAATGCCATTCTCCTTAGGTTTGCTTGTTTAGAGCTGATCCCAGTGGCCCTGCATGGGTTTTGGCCAGCCTGTGCCATAGTCAGACCGGCTGTCTCTTTCCCTAACCCTTTAGCATCCAAATCATTCTGTCAAACGTAATGCTTATTTATTCATGTTGTTTTGAATTAACCATTTGTTATCTCATAGCTCTGAGCTTTTGATGATGCGATTGGTTATTTTTAGAATGACATTGTAGGGTAGGCGTGAGAGGTCGAATCTGGCCAATTTAAAAGCAAAACAAATAAAATATCTGAGCTGGATATAACCAGTTGAAATGCTAAAGGGTTAAATATAATGTATCTTCACTATATTTTTGCCTTGTCCAATCACCAAATTGTTCACTGTGCAATTCTGCACATCCCTAGTTTCCGGCATGCCCACACTCCTGTATTGATCAATCTTGGAGGCTAAACAAGAACATCGACAGTGACTAAAACAGATACATTGCATCTGGGGAAAAAAGGTGAGACGGTTATGGTTGGACTATATTTGAATGTACATCAACTTCGTTAGGGCTAACCTGGGGCTAATAATCATCATCGTCATCGATAGCAGCATATGCTTTTGGCACTCCGTCGTTTACGACGTTGAGGGTTCCAGTTGATCCGATCAATGGAACAGCCTGCTCGTGAAATTAATGTGCAAGTGGCTGACCACTCCACAGACACGTGTACCCTTAACGTAGTTCTCGGGGATATTCAACATGACACAGTGTGACAAGGCTGACCCTTTGAATTACAGGCACAACAGAAACAGGAAGTAAGAGTGAGAGAAAGTTGTTGTGAAAGAGTACAGCAGGGTTCGCCACCATCCCATGCCGGAGCCTCGTGGAGCTTTTAGGTGTTTTCGCTCAATAAACACTCACAACGCCCGGTCTGGGAATCGAAACCACGATCTTATGACTGCGAGTTCACAGCCCTAACCACTGGGATTGCGCCTCCACATTACAACATATGCTATAACAGTTATAACATGTAGATGAGACCCTTGAAAATAATTGTTGCATTGAGATGGAGATGAAAAGGTGGTGAGTCCTGGTCTCCGGGCAATGGCATGTAATGAAAGGCTGGGAAGAGTCTGTCTGCAGTTTGGTAATCCTATCCAACCCATGGCTATATGGTAGTATAAGACAACTGGCATACAAAGCTCTATGTCAGTACCCGACCTGCTGGGAATAACTATTGAAAATCTCCCTGTCAAATCTCCTTCACATTTAATGTCTTAGCTAACAGCTTGTACCTTCACCACCGCTGCTGTCAACATGGCACCACCACCACCCTAAACAAAAGATGGGCTGATCAGGGGTTTGTTTGATCAGAGCTAACCTAAGGTTAAACAGGAAGAACAATGGAAATGATAAAACCTTTTTTAATGATGGTGATGATGATAACGGTCTTTTGTACTGGCATATCCTCAGTTTACTTATTTGTCCAATCATTCAAAAATGGAGGCAAAAAAAAACAGAGAAGCGAACAGAGTCCAAGACTGATACCAGCTGAGAGACACCTGATTCAAATCCAATTGTGGAGCAGTACACATAATTTTTACATGTCCCTCGATTTGCATTGCTTTCACAAGTAATACAAGTGGGTAACCTACACCTAAACATCTGAAAATGTCATCTGAAGGTAACTAGCAGTCTATACCAGATGAAACACCATCTCTTCATCCCTTCATTCAATTTAGCTTACCTATCAGGGCTTAACCCCAACCCTTTCACAGGGTGGAGCACCCATTTCTTTTCTCCCCTGGTCCCCCAGTGTCTACAGAAGCAGCTTCATTTTTATGCACAGCATCACATGATCAATGCATGATGTATTACGGTGGTTATTTTTTTTGTTTTCAACTTTAAACATTGTTTGACTTGTTTATTTTTTTTTTTGTTTGCTTTTGAATTGAATTTTGTTTATGTTATGTTATTTTCTTTTATATATTAATTAATTTCGTTTTGGTTTTTCCTTGTTAATTTTGTTCACTAATGTTTTATAACGATAGAGTATTGTAGCCAAGCTATTTTTACATATATATATATAAAATGTAAGTGTGTGTGTATAGCCAGGATAAGCAGTTGGCAGAAATGAAAGAGTTCCAGTGTAAGAATTTTTATTTTTACACCTCCTAGCGTTTAATTTCTCCTTCCTATATTCTGAGTTCAATTGCCACTGGTGTTGACATTTATTATTTTTTTTTTTATCTTCTCTGGGGTCAGTTAAATAAACAACAGTAAATTATTACTGGCCGGTATGCATGGGCGACTGCTGGTCTTCCATAAACAACCTTGCCCGGACTTGTGCCTGGGAGGGTAACTTTTTAGGTGCAATCCCATGGTCAGTCATGACCGAAGGGGGTCTCAAAAAATTATTACTATGTTCCATGATATTAATAAATTCATCAACCATACCGCCTCTTCCTCACTGGTATTGTGATTGCCGCAAGCCCAAAGAAACCAGTGTTGAGTTGGTAATATTTCAATTGAAATTCTGTCTTTGATTGTTTCCGAGCCTCTTTAGCCCTTAACCTTTTCATGAGTTTGTTCTAAACATCCATGCTTGCGTTCAGACTTAGTTAGCCCTTCTTTCATACTTTCTGGGTTATATAAAGCTTTCCTTTCAGAAGTCCCCAAGTTACTCCAGTTACTCTTTTTACTCTTTACTTGTTTCAGTCATTTGACTGCGGCCATGCTGGAACACCGCCTTTAGTCGAGAAAGTCGACCCCAGGACTTATTCTTTGTAAGCCTAGTACTTATTCTTTCGGTCTCTTTTTGTCGAACCGCTAAGTTACGGGGACGTAAACACACCAGCACCGGTTGTCAAGCGATGTTGTGGGGACAAACACAGATACACAACATATACACACATACATATATATATATGCATATATACGACGGGCTTCTTTCAGTTTCCGCCTACCAAATCCACTCACAAGGCTTTGGTCGGCCCGAGGCTATAGTAGAAGACACTTGCCCAAGGTGCCATGTAGTTGGTAAGCAAGCTACTTACCACACAGCCACTCCTGCGCCTTTACTGGAAAAAAAACCCAATTAAATATGTATATCATGTATGATGCACAGACGCCAATGAAATATGTTTTGTGTGTCATGTGTTTCACAGGACAGGCAAAGGACTAAACTGCTAGGTAATCCAAGCAGTTTAGAGCAGTGAGTGTCATGGCTGGTCAGACAATATGTAGCAGTCGATAAGGAATAGAATGGCCAGTGAGTTGTATAATCTCAGGGACTGTCTACATGGGCACTCAACATGCTAGAAATGGCAGCTGTCTGCCTTAAATAAAAAAGAAGGACAAGTCTGAAAGTAAAAAGACAGCAAACAGCATTGTTGTAGTGGGAACATGTTTGGTCTTAAGTTTTCTTGAGTAGGGGCCTTCTTGGGGGTAAATGACAGCAACACCAAAATATTGTCTTCAGCCAAAACAATTACTTCCCCCAATGGTCCCGTCCGCTTTGTGATAAGAAGGTGTCATAAAATAATATAGGTGCTGACAGTAAGCAGTGGGAACAGTGAAATTAACGAGTGTTTTAACATTCTCTGAGTATACAGGTGGGTGACAGGTGATTTGTACCATGTTGACTTGCTCTGGGTACACTACATAAGTACAGGGTTGTCTTCGGGATTTATTGGATGTAGGGTCTTATTGATCTTACAAAGGGCAAAATAACAGTAATGTAGCCTTAGATCAAAACTATTACATCTGTGCCCATCACATCTTTTTTCTGTTTTTTTTTTTCCCTTGTGTGGTAAGTAGCTCGCTTACCAACCACATGGTTCTGGGTTCAGTCCCACTGCATGGCACCTTGGGCAAGTGTCTTTTACTATAGCCTCGGGCCGACCAAACCCTAGTGAGTGGATTTGGTAGACGGAAACTGAAAGAAGCCCATCGTATATATGTATATATATGTGTGTGTGTTCGTGTGTCTGTGTTTGTCCCTCCACCATTGCTTGACAACCGATGCTGGTGTGTTTACGTCCCTGTAACTTAGCGGTCCGGCGAAAGAGACCAATAGAATAAGTACTAGGCTTCCAAAGAATAAGTCCTGGGGTCGATTTGCTCGACTGAAGGCGGTGCTCCAGCATGGCCGCAGTCAAATGACTGAGACAAGTAAAGAGAGAGTAAAGAGTATGGCAAGTTGTGATCTCAGGGAGAGTCGGGGGCTATTTTTAGAGATTTAGACTCCCTCATATAGCAGGAATGTATTCATATTCTCCATAGTAATCAGTGGATTAGCATATACAAATAGACTTAGACCGTATAAGAAATTTGACCCACTTGCATCCTGATGGGATGGTTATTTTCTTTGGCCCATTGTTTTGAATAATTCTTCACCAGTAACACCAACACAACATTTTGCAGGCAGACACCATTGCATTGCATGTGCATATATTTATTTCTGCATGAAGTTTGTTTTGCATGAGAATTCATCTGAGCTGTTCACTGCATGTTTTGTCATCCTTTACTGAAGTTAATGCTTTGGCAAGAAGAGAAGATGGGTAACTGGTGAGGTTGTGCTTGGGATTTAGAGCATCATTGTAAGTTCATTTCCCATACTGGCACAGATTTAATAGGTCAGCAGGATTTGAGTTAAACCTACTTGGGGTTACTCTCCTTCTAAATGATTGGAGACCTAATCTCACTCAGAAATGAGACTCTGTCAAAAAATTATAACTATATTGTTATAATTATAACTATATAATTATAATTATATCTATGACAGTGTTGGTTTGGTTACATTCCTGTGACTTAGCAGTTCAGCAAAGGACACTGATAGAATAAGTATTCTTTTCTTTTACTTGTTTCAGTCATTTGACTGCGGCCATGCTGGAGCATCGCCTTTAGTCGAATCAAATCGACCCCAGGACTTATTCTTTGTAAGCCTAATACTTATTCTATCGGTCTCTTTTTGCCGAACTGCTAAGTTAAGGGGACCTAAACACACCAGCATCGGTTGTCAAGCAACGTTAGGGGGACAAACACAGATACACAACATATACACACATACATATATATATATATACATATATACGACGGGCTTCTTTCAGTTTCCGTCTACCAAATCCACTCACAAGGCTTTGGTCGGCCCGAGGCTATAGTAGAAGACACTTGCCCAAGGTGCCACGCAGTGGGACTGAACCCGGAACCATGTGGTTGGTAAGCAAGCTACTTACCACACAGCCACTCCTGCGCCAAACTTTCTTTTTTTTTAGTAAGTTCTGGGATCAGTTTGTTTGACTGAACTCTTCAAGATAGAACCCCAGCATAACCACAGGTCAATGACTAAAGCAACTGGTAAAAGATAAGGGAGAAAGATCTCTACAGCAAAACTGTTTCTGTCCTTCTATCATATTTTAAACCCTCATCTCCTAACACAAAGCTACCTCCCTCTAAACTATTCCACCACCCCCTTAGTTGAGGGGTCTTGTCTTGCAAGTTACTTGATGACCTTTGCTGGGGTCATGTAAAAAGCACCCAGTACACTCTGTAAGGTGGTTGATGTTCAGGAGGACATCCAGCTGTAGAAACCATGACAAACAAATAGTAGAGGTTGGCACAGTCCTCTGGCTCACCAGCTTCTTTCAAATTTTCCAACCCATGACAGCATGGAAAACAGACAATAAATAGTGATGATGATGTCACCAGTCACATGTTTAATTGCATGCGAAGTTGTCAGCTCCTCACAGTTAAATATTCTTGAAAGTTGATTAGGTTTGACTTGATTATACAACACAACTTGAGATTATCAGCAACATACTAAGAGATTATCAGTGATACTTCTAAAGATTATCTATGATAGACTCAAGTGACATGACAGAGTTTGGAAATCTCTGATCTAGATAATCAGAATAGTAAAATAATAGAGTAGTCTAAAGTGTGGCTGTATGGTTAATAGATTGCTTCCCAACCGCATGCTTTCAGGTTCAGTTCCACTAAGTGGACCTTGGACAAGTAACTTCTACTATGGCCTCTAGCCAACCAAATCCTTGTGAGTGGCTTGGATAAACAGAGACTGAAAGAAACCTGTCATTGTGTATGTGTATGGGTTTCCTTGCCTTGACATTTGATGGTTATAAGCAAGCTTCACCATCATACAACAGTATCATTTGTTTCCTGTCTTCTTTGTAAAGATGTCTGGCCATGGGGAAATGTCACCTTGCTCAGAAACAGCTGAGGGTTGGCAACCGAAAGGGCATCCCACCTGATACACGCAAGCACGGCAAAGTGGACAATAACATGATGATGGTGATGAGCAAATTGAGCAGATTGCGACTGTTCTTAGAGTTAGTGACAAACACCTTGATCCTGAAATCCAACTTAACAAGGAAGAATAGGGTAATGGAAGGCTGTGATGTTTATGCTTTTCCCAGCGGGTACCTACAAAATCCAATGATGTGAAATAGCTATTCTACAACATATGAGAATATGTTTTTGTATAACCATCACCTCCTACTCAATGTACAACATTTGGAATATTGTGTGAGACAAACACTGATTCAGGGTAGGCACATGAATGGCTGTGTGGTAAGTAACTTGCTTACCAACCACAAGGTTCCGGGTTTATTCCCACTGCGTGGTACCTTGGGCAAGTGTCTTCTACTATAACCTCGGGTCGACCAAAGCCTTGTGAGTGGATTTGGTAGATGGAAACTGAAAGAAGCCCATTGTATATATGTATACATATATATATGTATGTGTGTGTATATGTTTGTGTGTCTGTTTGTCCCCCCCCAACGTCGCTTGACAACCGATGGTGGTGTGTTTGCGTCCCCGTAACTTAGCGGTTCGGCAAAAGAGACAGATAGAATAAGTACTAGGCTTACAAAGAATAAGTCCTGGGGTCGATTTGCTCGACTAAAGGCAGTGCTCCAGCATGGCCGCAGTCAAATGACTGAAACAAGTAAAAGAGTAAAAAGAATAAAGAATAGATTTAATTTGATTTATCTGATGTAGCAGTAGCTAATTGGGTGGAGTGTGTGTGTGCGCACGCGTGTATGTGCGTGCGTTGGGGTGTGGGATACTTGGTTACTGCTTCTAATGTCTTTGTTGTAGTGTACCCGCCAGGTCAGCTCTGTTAGTTGGTCAAAGGGCTAGGGGCAGTCCATATACCTATGACTCTGCACATAGAGCTATGGTTCTGCTGGCCTGGAAACCACATGTTGTATTCCTAAGATGTAGGGGTTAGTTGTATGGGGTGTAGTGTGGCTGCTTGGGCTTGTAATCTCCACATGCACACTGACTGCCATATCTAGTCTGGTGACTGTAGCTATTACTATTTCTTCTTCGTCTTCTTCCTCTTCTTCTTCTTCTTCTTCTCCTCCCCTCTATCTGCCTCATCTCCCACCTCTCCTCTGCCTCCTCATTTCTCTCCTTTTCTCCATCTTTCCTCCTCCTCCTCCTTCTCCCATGCTCTCCTCTATCTGCCTGCTCTCTCTCTCTATCTTTCTGCCTCCTCACTTCTTCCTCTCCATAACAAGATGGTTCCCTTTTGTTGGCTTTGTCACAGCTTCTCTCTCACACTTCACTCGCAAGCCAAGTTCTTTAAGAAAAAATTTATGCAGTATTTGACTGGAATTTTTTCTCCTCCTCCTGGGTGGGTAATATGGCCATAGTTTTTCCATACCTGCCATCTCTGAAAAGCACATGGTATTGGATAACCTTCCAGTTCTCTAATATTTATATGCAAAACTGATTTGGTAAGACTGGTTGCAACAGATATATAACACTATTGTTGTTGGCACTCCGTCGCTTACGACGTCGAGGGTTCCAGTTGATCCGATCAACAGAACAGCCTGCTCGTGAAATTAACGTGCAAGTGGCTGAGCACTCCACAGACACATGTACTTTTAACGTAATTCTCAGGGATATTCAGCGTGACACAGTGTGACAAGGCTGACCCTTTGAATTACAGGCACAACAGAAACAGGAAGTAAGAGTGAGAGAAAGAGTACAGCAGGGTTCACCACAAACCCCTGCCGGAGCCACGTGGAGCTTTTAGGTGTTTTCGCTCAATAAACACTCACAACGCCCGGTCTGGGAATCTAAACCGCGATCCTATGACCGCGAGTCCGCTGCCCTAACCACTGGGCCATTGCGCCTCCACTATATAACACTGTATTCTTTGATTAATACACACACACACACATATTAAACAAGAATGTTGTTGAAAGTGACTTTGAAGTTTCAGCCAATTAAGCCATTGTCAGACTGCCAATGAAGGCTTAACTACCCAAAACTTCAAAGTCACTGTCAGCGACATTCTTGTTTAAGTATAATGTATACTCTACAAAAGTATACAGTAACCCCTTAAATTAATGTAAAATCGTATTTATTATAACTGAACATAAAAATAAATGTTAGCACATACATACATACATATATATGTGTGTGTGTATCACCAGTTCTTATTTCATCACTGCCCCTGGGTTGATGAAAGATAGTGTCAACATCAGTAGGATTTGAACTCAGAATACTTAAATGGATGTAAATTAGTCTAAGGATAACTTTTGTACTACCAATTTTCTGCCAATTTTGTTCCAGGCATTTATTAAACTGATTTTATTTTATATATATATTTATATTTTTTGACAAGGTACAAGATCATATTTGTTTCTTATTCTATTTAATTTATTGATTTGAATGGAGAGACATAATTAATTAAAAAAAGACTAATTGTGTAATAACTTTAACCTCTAAACCATCCTACAGAGAAGTATGTCATAATTAGGTAACGAGTGACATAATGAGATAATGAGGCTACTTCTACATGGTCACTCAACTTGTTAGAAATAGCAGTCAAATTGTGGTTGGCATATTTTTTAAGAAACGTAAAGCTTATATGTTTCTGCTATTTTTGAAAATAATCTAAGAATTTGGAGGAATTTAGTAAAATAATTAAATTTTCTATTGTTTGGATTTTGAGATTAAAATTGTTTGGAGATTTTAATAGAAATATGGATGTTTTAGAGTAGGTGATTTTGTATCTTAGAATGAGATGTCCTTTTTTTAGGTGGGCTGGAATCAAAAGGTTTGAGTACCTGACTTTTTGTGATAATTAAGAAATGTATAAAGAAAAAAAGAGGGACTTTTGATAATTTAGCGGTAAGCTATTTTGAAAGATGGGATGGTCATGACCAAAATATCTGGTGCTAAACAACAACATGATGATTACAACAAGCACCACCAAAAGAACAAGAACAATGACATCTGCGGAAGATATTTCAATGTTTGATATGATTTTCTCCGCCCGTTCTTCCTCCTCCTCCTCCTCCTCCCTCGGTCCCACTGACCCACCCACCACTGACCCACTCCAACTCGGTTTGGTTTGACGTTGATATTTTTTTTTACCGATCTACAAGCTGTGAGTATTACATCAGGTACTGATTCGTTTGTTGGTTTAGTACATTTTGTAATGCTTGCAGTGTGTATCGGCATATCAGACTGCAACATTAGAGAAGTATTGGTAAACAGTTTTGGAAAGTACCATGACCATCCCTCGACCGAAAAAACTATAAATGTTTAAAAGGAAATTGCACTCACATTCATAACCCTTTATCTCTCTCTATCTTTCTCTCTCTCTCTCTCTCTCTCTCTCCCTCTCTCCCTCTCTTTCTCTCATTCCTTCTTTCTTTCTTTCCTTCTTTCTTTCTTTCTTGCCTTCCTTCCTTCTTTCTTTCTTTCTTTCGTTCTTTCTTTCCTTCTTTCTTTCCTTCTTTGTTTCTTTCTTCCTTCCTTTCTTTCTTTATTTCACCTATTTCCTTCTTTCTTTCTTTCACCTATTTCTTTCTTTTTTTCTTCTTTCTTTCTTTCTTTCACCTATTCCTTCCTTCCTTCCTTCCTTCCTTCCTTTCTTTCTTTCAAGCAGACCCTCTAAAAAAAAAAAAAACAGAAAAGAGAGGGCTTTGTCCCTTTCTCCTTCCACCTGATTTTTTAATGAAGTTTTGTGACAGTGTCAGTAAGCAGGCTTTTTTTTTTTTTTCCTTGATTTGCCATATCAGTATCAACCCATTGTAAATCAGGGCCTGCTTAGACCCAAACGGCACGCACCTGCTTTTGGTCTCTTTGAGACCTAACTGTGGCATTGTGGTGACATCACATCACTGTTTCACTGCTCTGTCAAATGGTTTTTTTGTGACTTGGTATTCCTTAGCTCTGGCAACGTAACTGACATATTTCACATCGAAGAAAGAAAATGAAAGAAGAAATTTATTATGAATGATGAGGATAATTATTATTCTTTTACTGCCACAAGGGTGATGGGATGAGGGGAATTACATGGACAGGTTATAAAAAGTTGAGCAGAGGTACACAGATATTGAGTGGATAAAGAAAGAGAAGTGGTGATGTTCATTGTATGATAGAAAGCCCAGAAAGAAGGGTAGCTGCAGCCAGCTGTATTCTCTGGCCTTCAAGTGATCGCTGAGAGTTGGCCCATTCGCACAGTATATTTTTGCCACTCTTCCTTACATCATCATCATCATCATCATTATCATCTATGTTCCATGCTGGCATGGGTTGGACACTTCCCAGGAAATCTACTGGAGAGTAATACCTTCCCTTTTTACCCTTGCACTCCTTTCTGAGTGGAACTTGAAAATATGGATGAAGCCCTTGACCAAACAGAAAAGTGTTTATTCTCAGTCCTTTTAAAAATATTGCTCACCATACAATCTTTTTTATTGCGGCCACAAGATGACAGAGAACTACTGGCCATTCACCAAACAAAGACAGTGAAGCTATCCTGACAATAAACTCAGCATATATTTGTTAGCATACTACATGTGACAGCAGCCATTTGATATTGCTCTAACTATATATACAAGTCAGCAATGCTCAGTGTGACCACATCAAGAATGGTTTCATTGCCCTGTGTGGTATTGTAGACACTTGGCTATTAGCACTGTTGTGTGCATGAAATTTATCACAAACAGGCAATGAGTTCTCTTCCTCCTTCTCCTCTGATAGTACTACTGGGCCAGAAATTTCTGAAAGTTTTCCTTGGACGGTGTAACCAGTGTTGGCAAGCTGGAGGAACTGCACCAGACTCCAGTCTGATTTAGCATGGTTTCTACAGCTGGGTGCCCTTTCTAATGCCAACCACTTTACAGGATGTGCCGGGTGCTTTTACGTGGCACCGTACAAACACTTTTACATGGTACCACACAAGCACTTTCATGTGACACTTGCAATGGTGCTTTCATGTGGCTCCACATGGATGCTTTAATGTGATTCCGCGCAAGTGCTTTTACATGTTTCCGCATGGGCACTTTTAAATGGCATCACCATGAGTGCATTACACCTTCAGAAGGATCAGCCTTAATACTTCTGCTGCAGGGTGCGGGTCTTCTTGAGTACAGCTAGGCACCAGGTATCTCGGTCCTTTGTCATCTCACCTAAAAGGCTCAGTTTCCTGAGGTCTTGTTCTTCAGTACTTCATCATCCCAGTGATAGAGGTTTGTGAACTCCTGGTAGTGTTGTTGATGCCAGCTGTTCACCATGGCTATACTGAATGATGTTTCTACAAAGACATATAATCTAAGGTTGACCTGGAAGCAAAGGTGTCTAACTGTGTATTTATGTGGTTGTGTGTAATAATAATGAGCTTATTATATATATATATATATATATATAAATTTTCAGAAAAATCCAGCGCTGGATTTTTATCTCCATTCTGAAAATTTTTATATATACACATGCTGATATATGAGCTAAGTTGGACTATATGTAATATATGTATTTACGCATATATATATGCATATATATATGTATATATATATATGTATATATATATATATATATATATATATATATATATAAATGTATATATATGTGTATATATCTATATATGCATATATATATGTATATATATATATATATATATATGTATATGTATATATATATATATATATATATATATATGTATATATATATATATATGTATATATATATGTATATGTATATATATATATATATATATATATATGTATATATATATATGTATATGTATATATATATATATATATGTATATATATATATATGTATATGTATATATATATATATGTATATGTATATATATATATATGTATATGTATATATATATATATATATATGTATATATATATATATATATATATGTATATGTATATATATATATATATATATATATGTATATATATATATATATGTATATATGCATGTATATATATATATATATGTATATATATATATATATATATATATGTATATATGCATATATATATGTATGTATATATATATATATATATATATGTGTATGTATATATATATATATATAAATATATATGTATGTATATATATATATATATATATATATATATATGTATATATGCATATATATATGTATGTATATATATATATATATATATATATATATATATATATATATATATATATATATATATATGCATATATATATGCATATATCTATGTGTATATATATATATATATATATATATATATATATATATATATATATATACATACATGTACATATATATATATATATATTTAATCAGCAAAGTTACAAAATGACTTGAGGTCTGACAGTTTTCTGCTCAAAACTCAACCTTTGTGTCACTTTGTAACTTCTGCCAATTAAAAACGAAAAAATATATATACTCGTGTCTTGAGTTCTGTTTACACTGTTTCTATTACCAGAGCTGTATTGGTTATGCATATATATATATGTGTGTGTATATTTTTGGATTCGCTTCGCTAGCCTATATTTTTGTGTAAATCCTTGTCTATTTACTTGCTTAAGTTTGCCTGCTTTGATTTCTTTGCTTATCTTCTTGCTTCTCTAGATTGATAGATCTGTTCCGATCTGTATGTTAATATATCTTAACTTGCTTTGATACATAGAGCTGCTTCGTCTGGTCTTTATCTACGGATCCCTTACATTAATGTCTTTCACTTAAATAATTTCGTCTCAGAAGTCTGTTGTTATTTATCTCCCTTCACAACACCATCCACACTTCCTGTGAAATGAGACAATTGGGCACAGCTGTTTGGCATAGCTTACTGTATATTGTACCTGTTTTGGTGACAGTATTTCTTAGCACTGGAGGCAAGCACACACACACACACACACACACACTAACTCGTGTGTGTGCATAGAAATATACTCATACAGAGAGTGTGAAAGAGAAAGAGAGCAATACTAAAAATTATTAATCAAACATGATTGACATAAACACTTTTCACTCCTCATTGTTGTTGAGGGTTCCAGTCGATCCGATCAACGGAACAGCCTGCTCGTGAAATTAACATGCAAGTGGCTGAGCACTCCACAGACACGTGTACCCTTAACATAGTTCTCGGGGATATTCAGCGTGACACAGGGTGACAAGGCTGACCCTTTGAATTACAGGCACAACAGAAACAGGAAGTAAGATTGAGAGAATGTTGTGGTGGAAGAGTACAGCAGGGTTCGCCACCATCCCCTGCCGGAGCCTCGTGGAGCTTTAGGTGTTTTTGTTCAATAAACACTCACAATGCCCGGTCTGGGAATCGAAACCGCGATCCTATGCCCACGAGTCCGCTGCCCTAACCACTGGGCCATTGCGCCTCCACGCATCTCCTCATACACATGAAGAAAAATATGCTCTCATACAGAAAGAGAGAGATAGGGGGAGAGTGTGTGCCTGCATGCATGTGCGCGTGTGTGTGTGTGTGTGTGAGTGAGTGAGACATTGAAATAACTGTCAAATAAGTCAGCCTCAAATCAGTGCCGCCAAAATAGCTCTGCCAGTCGCATCTTAGTTCTTCCAGTACTGACTATGCCCAAGTTCCCTGTATTTGATACTTATTATCTCCTAAGACTATCTTACTTGCTTCTTCAGATAATTATTTTGTTTCTTGTCCCTCATTTAATGCTTTTTTTCTTTTTTCTTCTTACCTAGAAACGTGAAATCTTCATAGTTCCTCTCTCTACTCAAACAGGAATTTTAAAATAACTTCTTTGTTTTAATATAATTCTCACACTTACTATACGTCCCTAACTGATAATCTTTTTCACTTCAGTCTTTAATAGATTTTAGATTACATTTGCTTCTTTGATCATTTCACAATATTCTGTCCAAATTTTCAAATTCTTTCTTTCTTTCTTTATTTCTTTATTTATTTTTCTTTTATTTATTATTTTTCTTTTTTTGTAATATTTTTTGCTTCCAAGTCAATTTTAAATTAAGCCTCTCTCCTACAACTAAGTTTAGCACTGCTCCTGTGATCTTACAAATCTTACGCCCCCACATTTGTCCCCGGCTTATTTTCTTCCTTCTTTCATTATTAAACTGTTTTTTGTTTTCTTCCTTTTTTAAACCCACTTACAGACAAGATCAAAATGATTGAAACAGATTTATGAACCTGCAAATTAATGTCTTAATAAATAAACATATATATGCACACACACATGCATGGCGTTATTTACACTGACATTTACACATACACATGAATATACATACATACATGCAAACATTAATTAGTTAGTTTTTCTGCCGACATAAAGGAAAAAAAAAAACCATGGTTTACATTTCACTGGGAGCTAAAATAGCATCACATTATTAAAAGATACAGCCTACGTTTCACTTTAAATTACACATTTGTATGTACGTATTTGTGCACATATTCAGTAGTATGTTTAGGTGCATTATGGCCAAATGCTTAAGAAGCTTGCTTCACTATTACAAGGACCGTGTTCAATCCTGCTATATAGCTTTTGGGGCAACTGTCTTTTGCTATAATCTTGGGTTCACCTGAGCCTTTAGAGTAAAACTGGTTTGATGGAAACTGTACAGAAGCCTTATCATATGGATTGATTGTTTGTGTTTCTCATTCAAAGGCCCAGTTTTGTCACACTGTGTCATGCAGATTCTGCTTCAGAATTATTATTATTATTATTATTATTAGTGTTAAGTTGGCTGAATTGTTAACTCGTTGGGCAAAATGCTGTGTCATTTTGTACATCCATGCATTCTGAGTTCAAATTCTGCTGGGGTCAACTTTGCTTTTTATCTTTTCAGGTTGAAGACTGGGGTTAATGTAATCGATTTAGCCCTTCCCACAAACCTGCTGGCCTTGTGCCAAACTTTAAAACCATTGTTATAATAATAATAATAATAATAATAATAATAATAGTGATGGGGTAGCAGAATCTCTAAAGCAGCAATAAAAAATGCTTTGCGGTATTTGTTCCAGCTTTTTCAGTTTTGAGTTCTAATCATGCCAAGGTGAACTTTGCCTTTCATCCCTCTGGAGGGATAAAGTTTCCATCAAGTATAGGACTTGATGCGAACAACTATCCCTCCCTTCGAATTCACTTAATGCTTAGTGGTATTTTGGCCATCTTTGCATTCTGAGTTCAGATTCCGCCAAGTTGACTTTGCCTTTCATCCTTTCAGGGTCTAAAACAGACTAAAATAAGTACTAGTCAAGCACTGGAGTTGATGTAATCGACTTACCCCTCTCCTGAAATTGCTGGCCCTGTGCCAAAATTTGAAATTAATTATTATTGATATTGTTTTAAATTTTGTCTTGTAATCAGGTTCAAAGCTGACTGCTTAATTATTAATTCATTAAACTCGATAATGTCTTTGCCCTCTTCCACTACCTCGCCCAGCTGTCTGGAATAAGACACCAGAACTGCAAATGGAGAGAGAGAAAGAGGTTGAGAGAGAAGAGCATTTTTAACCCATGCATGCTTTTCTTTCAGCTAAAAATTAAATATAACTTCCAATCCACGTCTTCTGTTTTTTCTTTTCTTTTTCTAACCCATATGCTTCTTTTTATTTTTTGTTAATATTTTATGTTTGTTTTATGTTTTGTTCTTTTTTTATCTTGAACTTGTTGCTTCAGCTGTGCACATACTAAAACTGGAACAATACAGGAAAGGCTAGCATGGCCCCTGCAGAATGATGACATGCTAATTTGTGAAGCATTCCATATTTTTTTTTTTTCTAGGCCCAGCCATGATTGTGGTTAAGAAGTTTGCTTTGTAACTTCATGGTTCCATATTTAGCGCCACTGTATAGTTCAGTCCCATTGCTTGACACCTTGAGCAAGTGTCTTCTACTACGGCTCTTGGCTGACCAATGCCTTGTGAGTGAATTTGGTAGATGGAAACTGTGTGGAAGCCTAGTGGCTGTATTGTTTACCGAGCATGTAAACAATATCATTACCACCCACATGGCGTCAGTATAAAACCACTGAAATAAACATTCATCCACACTCTCATATATACATGTAGACACATATGTACATGACGTAGTAAAAATAAAGTAGAAATAAGCTAAATTAAATCTCTGAACGAGATTGAGTACCCGTCAAATAAATACTGGTATTAATGTCACCAACTAGCCCCCTTTTCTCAGAATTGCTAGCCTTGTGTCTATGTTAGAAATATTGATATTATTTAGGCTGTAAACTGATAGAACTATTACTGCTTGGAAAAAAATGTTCAGTAGGATTTTATCTGGTTCTTTACATTTCTGAGTTCACTTACCACTGAGGTTGCCTTTTGCCTTTCATCTTTCTGGGGTCGATAAGATAAGTACCAAGTGAGTACTGGTGTTGATGTAATTGACTTACCTTTCCCTCTCAGTTTAGGGAGAACAGATCTTGAAGTTTCCTTTCTTCCTCAAATTTAAAAGAATTATCATTATCATCATCATCATCATCATCATCATCATCATCATCATCATCATCATCATCATCATCATCATTATTATTATTATTATTATTATTATTACGGTGATGACCTGGCAGAATTGTTGCATGCCAGGCAAAATGCTTAGTGGTATTCAGTTTCTCTTTCCGTTCTAAGTTCAAATTCCAACGTGGTTAACTTTGCCTTTCAGGGTCAGTAAATTAAGTACCAGTTAAACACTGGGGCCAATGAAATCGACTAGTCCACTCGCCCCCAAATTTCCGGCTTTGTGCCTATAGTAGAAAGGATTATTATTATTATACATCTGGAATGAGCAGATGTTTCTGTGAGAGCTCCACAAAATAATTTCTAAGTAGACTCCATTCAACCTGCTAGAAATTGCAGTGAAATCCACCACCACTCTTTAAAAAAGTGAACATGCTGGGTAATGTGCATATAGAGGAAAGATGGGAACATTATGGCTTGAAGCCTTTTGATCATGGGTTTGCTGGATTGGGAAGTCTGATTGGGTGCTAAACACCAATAATAAATATGTATTACATATATCTGAATCACTAAGATACTCTCTTCTCAGAACAAATAACATACCACCCCCACCCAAGCTCACTTGACACATTTGCCTCTCTTCTTCCACCACCTCAGTTCTTTCTCCTTAGGATCTTCAGATTTTGAAGTTTCCTTTCCTCCCTTATCAATATTTTCCTTATAGACCTCAGTTTAAGGATGTTGTTTTTTTCTACTGAATGTCAGCTGATGAAATTTCAACAGCCTTTGTGGGCCTGTCTAGATTGTGGGAAGTGCCCCCTTTTCTGTTGGACTAACTTACGAAAAAAAAAAAAATGTTCAGGGAGCTGTTATTGACCCTTGTCTAGAAGCATGAAAAGTTGTAGAACATATAGGTGTAACTATTGACTAGGCAAATAGCTTATGGAGGGCAAACATGTGAGTAAAAGCAGTTGTTGTTTATGTATATTTAGAAACATGAAGGGCACTGAGCAAACAGGAAGGACTAGCTATTGCTAACATATGCCTAGTAACGTGATCATTTCGTGCATAAATATATAGAGTCAACTATTGTCTGTAACAAAGATGTAGAAAGAGCTGTTGCCATTGAACCAGGTTTGTTAGCAAGAAACTATTGTCATCATCATCATCATCATCATTTCATGCCTGTTTTCCATACTGGCATGAAATAGACAGTTCAACAGGGTTCGATGAGTTGCGTAAGTCCCCAGTGTTGGCTTTGGCAGGGTTTCTATGGCTGGAACCCTTCCTAACACCAACCACTTTACAGTGTGTAGTAAGTGCTTTTCATGCCACTGCCAATAGTGAGATTGCCAAGTAAAAAAAAAAAAGGAAAAGGAAAAGGCTCTCACATCTAAGTGGGAGTGTATTTGAGGGTGGGAGTGATGGTTTTATGAGAGGTGTTGAAGGTTAAAGTATTGTAAAAGGACACGTATAGGTTAGATACAATGCTTCATGAAGCATGGTAGACATAATATGGAGTTAAGTATTGTTAACATAGAACTGGAATTATGTTGTGGACAGATATGTTAGAAGATCTGTTAGTCCCTGCTTGGACACATAAAAAAAAGGAACATGTAAGAGAAGCTGTAGAAACACTGTCTGATTGCAAGAGGAACATGTAGGGCAAGCAGTCACATAAAAACATGAATGTAGTAAGCATGTAGAATAGCTGTCACTATTGATCCACATATAGAAATATAATGGTGACTAACATGTAGGATGAGCTGTTACAATGACACATGTATAGAAACATGAAGTAACGGATATTAATGGATATTTATGGATGGATTGATGAAAAATCATTACACTTTTCCTTTTCAGTTGACAAAGTTTTGGCTTATAAGAAGAGACATATAAATATAAGCGTAGAACCATCAATTTAAGCAAATATATATTTTTTTTACTTAACCAACCAATTCCTCTAAAGATATTTAGATAAGAATAAGAAATAAATGAATACCAAGAATATGAGAATTTCTGGTGTCACAGGATCACATGATAGTTGAAAATCTAACTTAAATATTTGTCTCTGATTGTATGAGTAAAATAACAAATGGAGCACAAATCCTTGATGACTTAAATGTGTAGGGTGTTGTATTATCACCCACTTCTATCTCAGAGACCTTAACTGCAAATCCACTGCTAATGTTTCATTGTGCATTTGTATACTGTGTTTAATTTTCATTCCTTATTCTCCTTCACTAAGTTGTTAGACAAGAATAGGTACTGGGGTACTGGATCTCCTGAAAATGTTACTTACAATAGACCATTTTCAAGGGCAGGATGGAGGTTGCTTGGAATTGCCTCCTCCGTGGTGCTTAAAGTTAAGATATGTAGTAGCGCTTGGGATTTCTTCAAAATGAAGTTTGCCTTTTAAATTTCTCAGAGCAATCTGGGTGAGTTATGAACTTAGATTGGTTGGAAATCTCAAACTCTATCAGTGATCTGGGAGAGTGCATAGTCTATAATTAAGATTATTCATTCTCTGTGGACAGCATTTTTAACCTAGTATAGAGTGTGGCTATTGACTTAATACAAAACAGAGTTACCATATGGTGCATTCAAACCAATGAGGGAACCTGTACATGCTTGGCCTGCAAGAGACAACAACCAAGTTTCCTCCAAATTACTCATCATCAAATTTACAAAGGATAACATAGTCTTAGATTTGTTTTAGTTAAGAACATAAGCTGCTGGAAGATATTGTCCTAGCTACACTCAATGATTGATTCACTATAGATATGGAGTTTAAAGAGCAACAGCTGTGGGTAGAAGGAGGTTAGCTGAGTGGATAACTTATAGAACTACTTCTTTGTAGCTCTTTTATTCAAAGATACAGATCCTAGTGTCTGCAGGAAGAACATTTCACCCAGCTGTCAGAAGTACCAGACCAATGTTGTAATGTTCAGCCTTACACTCGGACTACAGTCTGTGTGTCAGTTCAGTACTTGACTGGTACTTTATTTTATCAACCCCCGAAAGGATGAAAGGCAAAGTTAACCATGGCAGGATTTAAACCTTAGAATGTAAAACACTGGAAAAAATACTGCAAAGTATTTTGTTTGATATACTAATGATTCTGCCTGTTTACTGCCTTAATGATAGGTGTATCGCAAAAATCGGTTTTACTTGGAACTGCACGCATACTGCGTAAAGTGCTGTCTGTCTGAGGTCCTTGTTGTGACTTGATAGACAGCACAAATCTTCAGCACACACAATGTCTTCAATAACATTAATTTCTTAAATAGATATAATGCCAGAAATAGGGAGCAGTGGTTAGTCAAATTGACCCCGATGCTTGACTAGTACTTTGCTTTTCATACCATGCCCTCCACCTGAGTCAGTAAAATAAAATTGATTTTGTGAAATTTGTACTCAGAATATGGTAGGTCGTTAGTATATATGGCAAGGCATTTTTGTCTGCAACCTTGCTGCTATAAATTATATTGTAACGCATCACGTGCAGTTTAATTTGCTCTTTTGTAATTGGATAGATCTATGAATGCTTGATCTAGTCTATTGGTCTCAGGGAATGGAGAAACAGTAGGCTTTTGGTCGTTAATGGTATACATGAAATAGCTACAGGCTAGAGTTGAACCTGGATTCTAGCTTTTAGTCAGTTGGGTATTTATTTCTCCCTTTAATTCAACTCTTGCAGTGTCTTATTGAAACCCATCTATTGTATGTACCTACATCTCTCTGTTTGTCTGTCCCTTCCAAGAGAGATAACTCTGATTGTATTAGATTTATCTCCCTTGGTTACTTATTTACTAACTGGAATTGTTACCTGTCACATGACCAGTAATGACAGAAATATACTTTTGCCACTTGGGTAATATTGAGTAATCTTATGTATGTAATTCATTGATAGCTAAACAGTATTATTGCTATGAAAAATTTGATTTAATTTAAATTGAATAAATATTTTTATGTTAGATATTAGTTTTCATTTTATTATTTTGTATAAGCACCTTGAAATTTGAGTGAAGAATAAGTAAAATTGCTGTGTTCCTGTAATATTACTGATATTGCATTTGCAAAAATATATTTCCAAAATTATCCATCATGCGATGGTTAAAATTCAAGTTTATAACATTGTTGTGAAGGCACGTGGCCTAATGGTTAGGGTATTCGATTCACAATTGCAAAGTCATGAGTTCGATTCCCTGTGACGCTTTTTGTCCTTGGGAAGAACACTTTATTTCACATTGCTCCAGTTCACTCAGCTGGCAAAAATGAGTTGTACCTGTAATTCAAAGGGGGCCAGCCTTGTCACATTCTGTGTCATGCTGAATCTCTCTGAGAACTACGTTAAGGGTACACATGTCTGTGGAGTGCTCAGCCACTTGCATGTTAACTTCACAAGCAGACTGTTCTGTTGATTGGATCAATTGGAAAACACTTTGTTGTGACTGACAGAGTATCAGTTAAAGAAACATTTATGCTGCTGCAGTTGGTGCTGTTTACCCCTAGGTCATTTTAATTTAGCCGTACCTGGTAAGCACTGAGGTTGATGTAATCAATTTGTCCTCTCTTCTCAAAAATTAACGCTATTGAATCCTGCATTGGACTAGCTTTCCATTCTGAGTGCATGTTGTGATCTCAGTCACTTGTACACCATGTAAGCCAGCTAATCGGCCTTATGAAGCCTAAGGCTCAAAGGTGCACAAATTTAGGGGTAATAAGTCTAGTGAGTTGAGGTGAACCAAGGTGTATAAAAAATAAAATTGAGCCTGTTAGAATTTGAATTTGGGATGTTTGTTTAATTAGATTATCAGACATAGGATTGTGCAACCATGATCTTTCTAGGTTTTCTAAGATTGATGGAGTTGATGTAAGTCAATGTTCCGTTTGACTATTACATGATCAGTGAGGGATTCCAAAATGTTGTTGAGCTTCTGAATCAGTCCCTGAAACAGCAGATCAAAGGTATTCTGGCCATACCCATCCATAGTTGTTGATCAGGCATAGTGTAATATGGACAACACTATTCTATGTGTTCTTATTTTAAGTTGGGTGTAATTTGAGGAAGAGTTGACTGCTGTTTTAGCATGTCAAATGGCTATGTTTAGGCTTTCCAGCTTCTGTGCTGGAAGGGTAGAATTTTAACGAGTAGTCACAGTAGGGTTGATGAGAGGAAGGGAATGGTCTTGGGTAATGGGACACACACCCAGCTCACTCTATTCACTTCAGCTTTTTAATTTAACCACCTTTAACTGATAACATTTCAATAGACATTGATGTCAGTGAAATTTTAAATGCAAACACATACACACACACATATATATATACACACATACAAACACACACACATGCATATATATCATGGCTGTGTGGTTAAGAAGCTTGCTTACCAACCACATGGTTCCAGGTTCAGACTCACTGTGTGGCACCTTGGGCAAGTGTCTTCTTCTACAACCTCGGGCCAACCAAAGTCTTGTGAGTGGATTTGGTAGATGGAAACTGAAAGAAACCCATTGTATGTATATATATATATACATATACATACATATGACGGGTTTCTTTATACATATATTCATATATATGTATGTGTGTGTGTATGTTTGTCACCCAACAACACTTGACAACCGATGCTGGTGTGTTAACATCCCCGTAACTTTGCGGTTCGGCAAAAGAGACTGATAGAATAAGTACTAGGCTTACAAAGGATAAGTCCTGGGGTCGATTTATTCGACTAAAGGCAGTGCTCCAGCATGGCCACAGTCAAATGACTGAAACAAGTAAAAGAATAAATGCTTTTTATTACCTCTCACTGTAGACAGAAAAATTTGGGGATTTCCTGATTAGTTCCATTTCTGTCTGGGGACTCATTAGAGAACAAATAACCATTTCAATTTATTGGTTAAACTGCTGTCAGAATTTTGAATAATATTTACCATCATAAGTTTGACATTCCAGTAGAGATTGATTACCATCCTAATATGAAGCACTGGTTAATTAATTGCATGACAAAATAAATCATGTTACCATTCTAAAACAGATTGAAGGTAACATTTGGACAGCTTTTATTGTTTTACTGAATTTCACTAGACTAGTTACTGCACATGAGGTAATGAGATTGATTCCTAGACCAGGCTGTGTGTTGTGTTCTTGAGCAAGACACTTTATTTTTTACACGTTACTCTAGTTCACTCAGCTGTAGAAATGAGGTGCAATGTCACTGGTGCCAAGCTGTATCAGCCTTTGCTTTTTCCTTAGATAACATCAGTGATGTGGTGAGGGGAGGCTGGTATGCATGGGCGACTGCTGGTCTTCCATGAAAACAACCTTGCCCAGACTTGTACCTCATGGGGTAACTTTGTAGGTGCAATTCCATGGTCATTCATGACCGAAGGGGGCCCACTAGTTACTGCACCAATAAAGATATAATCGTTGCTACCATCATAATATACAATTATATGAATATGATAATACAGATCAAGGCTTTTCATCATGGTAGATTTTATCATCCTGGGATAAACAAGAAGATAGTTGCTACCTTGGCAAGGAAACTCCTACATTGCCACACAACTTGCTAGAAATAGTAGCCAAATCTCCTTCATTTCGCACATTACTATGTTAAAAAGGGAATGACACAATGGATAATGTGGGCTTAGATATACTGTATCTGAAGCAAAAAAAAAGTTGATCATGGTCAGAATGCTTTTGATTATGGATCTGCTTTGATCAGGGCTAACATAGGTGACTACCATCGCAATATAGAACCAAGTTACAATCTCAACACTTTATTGGTTTTGAACAGACACTTTAGTTACTAGCATAACAGAAAGTGATTGTTACTACTATCATAATATAGACTGGTGGTGGTAGTGGTAGCAGGCATTTGAGCATAGGTAAAATCCCTATGGTAATTTAGCTACAGTTCTGAGTTCAAATCCTGCTTTTCATCCTACTTCAGTCAATCAAATATTAAACCAGTGAGAATACAGAAGTGATGGGATAAATTTAATATTCTACAGTATTTAACTTCAACTCCTTTTGTTTTGTGTTCAAATTTACCCCAAGGTCAGTTTTGCCTTCCATCCTTCCAGAGTAGATGAAACAAAGTATTAGAGGTTGATATAGCCATCTATATTCCACTTCCTTCTAAATTTGAGGTGTTGTGCCTAAGTAAGAGAGTGCTATTACAACAAAACAAAAACAGCTGCCATCGCAACAATTTTTACCATTCTGAGATAAAGCATGATTACTGATGTTATAAAATACCTTGGTTATAACTGTTCTGCCTCTGTTTCAAGTTAGTCCCCTAACACCAACCATTGGTTGCAACCTCAATAGATATATATTGTAGGGTTTTCCTCGGTCAATCTTGGCCATTTTTCTGTGCATCTATATGGCAGCCAGAACAAGATTTCTTTGAGGAATGCAAGCAGTTACTCCATACCAATGATCTCTATCCTAAAGAAAGGCTGCTGCCTTGGGCTGATATAGTTGTATGTTATTGCAGGCATTGCTATTAGAACATAAAAGGCTGAATCAAATACTGCTCTACCTTCTACCATTCCTGCTAATTCATCCTTCTGGATTGAAATTGTTTTTATTAATCTCATCTCTACTGAAAGTGGAGGTGCAATGGCCCAGTGGTTAGTGCAGCGGACTCACGGTCAGAGGATCGCGGTTTCGATTCCCAGACCAGGCCTGTGTGTTTATTGAGTGAAAACACCTAAAGCTCCACGAGGTTCCGGTAGGGCATGGTGATGACCCCTGTTGTACTCTTTCGCCCCAACTTTCTCTCACTCTTTCTTCCTGTTTTTTGAGTAACGCTGTGATGGACTGGCGTCCCGTCCAGCTGGGAGGAACACATACGCCATAGAAACCGGGACACTGGGCCCATGAGCTTGGTTAGGCTTTAAAAGGGTGCATAAAAAAAAAAAAATTAAAAAATCTTTACTGAAAAGGATGAAAGGTAGAATTGATCTCAGTGGGATTTGAACATAGAAAACTGTCAGAACAAATACCACAAGGTATTCTATCCAACCCTAACAATTCTGCCAATTCACTGACTTAATAGATGTGAGACCATACAATAAAAGTTGGTATGGTTGCTGTTCTTACAGCAGCAGGGCCTGCCTTACCTAATAGTGGTTTCAAATTTTGGCTTGGGCCCAGTAGTTTTTGAAGGAAGGAGAAGTCAATTACATTGACCCCTGTACTTGATTGCTATTTATTTTATGGACCCAAAAAGGATGAACAACAAACTCAACCTCGGTGGTGTATGAATTCAGAAAATAAAACCAGAAGAAATGCTGCTAAGCATTTTGTCCAACATGCTAACAGCTCTGCTAGCCCACTACCTTAATTATTCTACTATAATAATACTTTTGTGTTTTTCTCCGTCGCAACATATGAATGAGTAAGGAAGGGGTGATAGATGAATAAGGAAGGAAGGGGTGGTGGCAAACTGCTGGTATGGTGAACATTCAGCGCTGAAAAGAAGAATCAAACAGCGTTTCAACTCTGTGAATGTGTGTATGTGTGTACAAGGGAAGTATGTGAATGTATGTGAACATTGGCAAGTGTATTAGTTTGATTTCCCATCTATATTTATATATAAAATACTATAATTAACCGTCATTTTTGATGGCACAGGGCCAGCTTGTAATTATAATAATCCTTTCTACTATAGGAACAAGGCCTGAAATTGTGTAGGCAGGAGATCGCCAATAATTGACTAGTACTTATTTCATCAATCCCAAAATGATGCCAGGCAAAGTCAACCTCGGTTGACTTTGAGCTCAGAACATAAAGATAGATGAAATGGCACTAAGCATTTTGTCCAGCATGCTAACAATTCTGTCAGCTTGTTACCTCTTCCGACATAATAATGGTCAAGCCAACTATTCTATATCATCCACGGCTAGCATTGATTTTAATAGAGACCTCATTAGTTCTTGCACATGCAGTGCACCACCACAATACAGGCTGAGCATTGAGCTCTTATCAACCACTGATTTACACAGCATGGGAAAAGTGACAAAGAGAGTTTTCTCTTCAGAAGTCTGTGAAAGGCGGTGAGCTAGCAGAAACGTTACTCCACCGGGCGAAATGCGTAGCAGTATTTCGTCTGCTATTATGTTCTGAGTTCAAACTCCGCCGAGGTCGACTTTGCCTTTCATCCTTTCCGGGTCGATAAATTAAGTACCAGTTACGCACTGGGGTCGATGTAATCGACTTAATCCCTTTGTCTGTCCTTGTTTGTCCCCTAAGTGTTTAACCCCTTGTGGGCAATAAAGAAATAAGAAATCTGTGACATCGAGTTCTTTTAACAGGTGGGATTGAGGCTTTGTAAACTCAGTCATGGTTTAGACAAATTTAACCCACTAAAAGTTGCTTTTTATTTTTCTCGCATTTTTTTTATCCTCTTTTGTTTCTCTCTCTTCCCTCTCTCCTTTCCTAATCTCTTTAGATGAACCTTATCTAAAAATATTTTCTGAGCAATCTATCCATGTGTCTCTCTCTCTGTCTGTCTCTGTCTCTCTCTCTCTCTCTGTCTATCTCTGTGTTTCTTTACTATTTTACAGTTGAAGAGAAAGAAAATCTTCTGAAAGAGGCTGATCAAGAGATCCATCGGCTGAAATTTGATTCTGAAGCATTTGTCGATAAGTAAGTATTAACAGCTACCATGGTTCAATCTTCCGTGCAGTAAATCCCAGGAAGAAATCAATCCTGGTATATGTGGTTGATAATGTTTATTACACTAGTGTTGCTCCTGCTATTGGATAAAAGGAGGGCTGTGGACTTGATGGAGATGCTTGGATTGGAAGAATTGGTGGAACAGCTGGCAAGAGCGAATGGAATGTGGTGGTATGGACATGTGTTGCGGAGGGATGAGGATCATGTTCTGAGGAGAGTGCTTGAGTTTAAAGTGAATGAAGCTTGAAAGCGAAGTCAACCAAAGAAACTGTGTAGGAGACAGGTGAAGGAGGAGATTGGGCGGGTTGACTTGAAGAGAGAGGATGCCCAAAACCAGATGAGATGGTGTGAGAGCGGTTGCTGTAAGAGTGAAGTAGATCCGGCCACCCCTATTAATGGAGACAAACCTGAATTTAAAATATTGGAAAACAACAACACTAGTGTTGCTCCTACTATATATTTGAATTTACTCTTACATACGCATTGTCTGGACATACCTGTACATGGTTTGCATGCCATGAGCATGTAAGTTGTGAACTTGTGAGGTAGTTCATCTCTGATTCTGCTGGGTACACGATGTTGATAAGCCACAAAAATGGTGAAACATCAGTGTCCATCACTCCTAGATGGGATTGAGGGTGAATATCTTGCCTGTGCATAACTAAGGTGTTTTAACATCCAGTGCTTTGAGAGAGTATTTGCCATTATGCCAATAGCAGCTTGCTGGCAAATATATGAAACATATACATTAAGTATATGTGGTTGACAATGTTTCCATATATATATATAACGCCAGCTTAATTTAATTCATCCTCAGTCGAAAGACATCTGTTGTTATGTCCTGTTTTATTATTTTTATTGTATTTGTGTAACATTATTTGTTTTTTTTCTCGTCCTTGTTTTTGTATACATTCGCTGCTTTCTTCCAAGGAATCTAATGCTCTTAGCTTAGTTTTTCCTTGGGGCTGGCCAGATTGGAGCAATATCGAGAATAACCAGCCGAAATTGCAAAGATAATCTGGATTTCGACTGAAGAGAGAAAACTCTGAATGCCCTGTCCTTGTTTTCTTTGCATCGTCTATCTGTATGTTTTGTCCCTTTCTTGTATCACCTAACTGTCTGGATGTTTTGCGATCTTGTCCCATTTTGTATTATTTATACATACATACATTATATATATATATATATATATATATATATTATATATATATATATATATATATATATATATATATATATATATATATTATATATATACACACACACACATACATACATGCATACACACACACACACATACATACATACACACATGGAGTTATAGATTCACGTGTATCCAATATCGTCTGACGCTTTGAGAGATCTTGACAGAACTCCAGTGTTATGTAGAGTTCTTAAGACACTGTTGAACCATTTCATTCTCTTGCTTCTGATTATCTCAGTAATGGTGTACATCATGGGAAGAACTCCTTTTTTTGTTACAAAAGTATTTCTACACCTGTTTCATAACCATACCTTGAGTATAGACAGAGTAGACCATAAACACTGCATTTTACATCTACATTATTTTAAATACAATGACTTTGCATCAATGATCAAATATTAAAACAATGCTATCATAAATTTATATTTTGTCTTGTTCAATATTCTATTCTGAAGTGTCTCTGATGATTTTTTTCCAAGAGAATATTTCCATTTTTTTTCTTTACACTCTCTCTTTCTATCCTAGACTTGTAATGAAAAACCTTATCATTAATTACCTGAGCACATCACAAACAAAGAAGGGTGATGTCTTAAGGCTTATTGGTGGCATTCTAGAATTTTCTCCTGAAGATTTCTCAAAGGTATTTATTTAATTATTATTTTTCTTTTCACTCTTCCACTGATGTCAGTTCTTCAGCCTTGGCCATGCTGGGGCACCTCCTTCAAGAGATTTTAGTCAATTTGTCAATTTTTTTTAAAAATCACATAATGAAAGAAAGCCATCCTTGGCATAAAGGAGTATAAGTCACACAGAACTAAATATCCCAAGGCAATTTTTGTCCACCCCAATACTCTGATACTAGCATGCACACACATGCATACATCCAGCTTGTTGCCACACAGTTTCTAACTACTACTCACAAAAAACAGGTCCTCTTGAAGCTATGTTAGAAGATTCTTACCCAAGAGCAGCTAAGGGGTATCAAATCAAGAACCATCTGGTTGCAAATGTAATTTTTTTTGCCTAGTGGTTTGTACTTGATGCCAAAGTAGATCACATCATAGATTATGAAGTAATTACATTCATAATACTCATGATATGGTTTTTTTCTGTCTCAGAAACATGGCTTGTACTTAACTGAACTGCATTTATCCATTCTTTTTCTTCATTTGTTTATTTACTGCATTCTTTGCACCGTAAGTTGCTATTGTATCCGGAGTTGTGTAGCATTTGTTATCTAATCAAAATTAGCTCATTAATTCTAAAATGAGATGAAGAGTATTTGATATATTGATTAATAAATTCTATTGATCACTTATTTTTTTTTTTCCTTCAAGTGTTCTATACAAGCCATATCTATGTACTTATGCTAAATGCTAACAAGCTTTTGACCACAATCTACAGGATCTTATTGAACTAATTTAATATACATACAAGCATATATCTATACACACATAAATGCACATAATACTAATAGGAACACACTATTCTGAAGATAGTGTCATGTGTCGATCTCCTTGTATTATATATATTCCTAGAGTGTATATTTTTTAGTAAAAAACTGATTATGGTTAAGGTAAATTATGTTGCAGTACATTATGTTTGTTATTTTATTTGTATTTGAAGTAACATCTTAACTCTTAATAAATAAGTTAAAACATTAATCACAATAAATTAATGTTCAAGAAACCAATCAGTGTGCTTCTTATATGTTATGCATTTCCCATTAATTTTTGATATTTTTTGACAGCTGGTGCCTCTGCATGGTTTGTGAATATGTTAGAAATAGCAGCCAAATCACACTTATTGTTTTAAGGAGTCCTGGAATAATGTAATCCTAGATATAACCTAAAAAGACTGGGTGGTCAAGGCTGGAATGACTTTGATTAGAGACAGTCTAGCCATATGAAATTTGATGCTGTAATCTTTTCTGGTTTTTATAAGCTGTTGATGAATAACATGTCTCATAGCTTGAATTCTGATTTTTATGTTGCTAATGGTTAATTTTTGCAGAACTCTAAAGAAATACAAAGTAATTTTTCAAACAGAATTGTGAAACTGACTGACAAAAGAATGAAGTATATTTATTGTACGGTGGCTGTTATAATTCTGTCCCCAGGACTGTCCCTGATGATGTGTGTTGAAATAATGTTGTCATGTGAAAGGATATATATAAAATGTAGAATAATCTTTAAATTGGTTGAAGTGAAAAAAAAAAAAAATTAAATAGGCGAAGGAGTGGCTGAGTGGTAAGTAGCTTGCTTTCCAACCACATGGTTCTGGGTTCAGTCCCACTGTGTGGCATCTTGGGCAAGTGTCTTCTACTATAGCCTCGGGCCGACCAAAGCCTTGTAAGTGGATTTGGTAGACAGAAACTGAAAGAAGCCCGTCGTATATATGTGTGTGTTTGTGTGTCTGTGTTTGTCCCCCTAGCATTGCTTGACAACCGATGCTGGTGTGTTTATGTCCCCGTAACTTAGTGGTTCAGCAAAAGAGACCGATAGAATAAGTACTAGGCTTACAAAGAATAAGTCCCGGGGTCGACTTGCTCGACTAAAGGCGGTGCTCCAGCATGGCCACAGTCAAATGACTGAAGCAAGTAAAAGAATAAAGAGTAGTAAGGAATGATGAAATGTGCATGTGATTGATGTAATCTCTCAAGTTGCAGTTGTTGTTTTCTGATGGTACTAATGTTTCGGGTATTTTTAATGTAAACTTTGTTGCTGTTATGCAATATGTAAGTTTTCATAAATCTTAACATGATTTTAGAAATTGAAAAGTAAGTGAATGAATGAAATATAGTATATTGAACTGAATGAAAAAGTTTCTTGGAATGGTTCCTATGTTTTCAATGGTACATTATTTGATACTCTGCGCTGTTTTAGGAAGTTATTATTTTATGTTAATCTTTGGTAAAACCAAATAGAATTGAAGTACTGAATGTAAGCAAATTGCATGGAAATAGAAAAGTGGGAATGAATGAACAAGAAATGAAATTCTTCATATTTTGTAAGTTTATGTGTAAATGATGGCAAGCTTGATGCTGTGTAAGTATGTAGTGTTTGCTGTTATGTATGACTGCAATATGCCATTGTCAGAAGTATTTCTAAATCTGAATTTCTTTGTAAACAATATTTTCGTGGTGTGTTTGTTGTTTGGTGTATATGTATATTCAGCCCTAGAAACACTCTGGATAGTGCAAAGTGTAGTTGCCCATGTATAAATACTCGTTTTGGTGAATACAAAGCAATCTCCTCAAAACATTTACCCTTGTGATTTATTAACTGTTGTTGCCATAGCTAATTTTTACTGAAAATTGTTGCCTAATTAATCATCATCATCATCATTATCATTGTTTAACGTCCGCTTTCCATGCTAGCATGGGTTGGACGACTTGAATGAGGACTGGTGAAACCGGATGGCAACACCAGGCTCCAATCTAAATTTGGTAGAGTTTCTACAGCTGGATGCCCTTCCTAACGCCAACCACTCAGAGAGTGTAGTGGGTGCTTTTACGTGTCACCTGCACGAAGGCCAGTCAGGCGATACTGGCAACGGCCACGCTCGAAATGGTGTCTTTTATGTGCCACCCGCACAAACCAGTCCAGGGGCACTGGCAACGATCTCGCTCAATGATAACTCTTTATCAGCTGAAGAAAGTGTGACTCTTGGAATAAATAGTTTTTTTTCTGTGATGTGAGCCTGCAGTTATAAGTTTCGCCCTAATAATTCTTGCTTGAATCACGATAATGGCAACTAGATGTGTACCATTACACATGCTGTTAGCTTGGTCAATTGCATATAGGAGTTTTTAATTTTAATATGTGTGATAGCAAACATGAAAAATTAAATGCATTTAAGTACTGTGTAGTGAATTCTGAAGGGTTGTCTTGAACTCTGATCATGACTAAACAGAACTTTTACATCTCTTGCAAACACTTTCAATATTTCCTCATTTATGGCATCAACACTTTTTAGTGTTGAAACAACAATTTTTGGAAAATTTCCCAGTTTCATCGTGCATTTCTCTATGGCATTTCAATTAAAAATGAAACAAGTGGTGTATAAGAATTTCACTATTTACTTCTACTAGAGACCCATTTCTCACATGGTGTATAAACTTGTTAAACTGTATTTGTTTATTCTGATCTTCAGAATTCTGTGCATAAGATTTTAGCTTCATGTTTTCTCTCAGTTGAGTTTTTTTTTTTTTTTTGTTTTTTTTGTGTGTCAATTTAAAAGAAATATTTTAGTCAGGTACTCGTTCAACTGAAATACATTTTTCTATTTATTTCAAGTTTATAATAATTTTATTTTTCCACTTACATTTTGCATTAAGAAATGTAAACTGAAAGAATTACATTTTGAAATTTCATAAATAAATGTAACATATATACATTTTGGCTAACAACGAAATGTGTCTTCAGGTATATGTAGGATAACATTTATCTGTGACTCCTGAGGTGTTGTTTGATTGTTTTAGCAGCCAATGCCAATGTATCTATGCATGTATGTTTTCCTCTCATATAGCAATAAGAAATTGAAAGTGAATGTTTTAAATTTCAGAAAGTGAAACAATGACTGTAAAAATATATACATTTCAGGTAGTGAAATACGTATATGAGCAAAGAAACAATTGTGGTTGTATATCCTTTAAGCCTTAATTTCCAAGAGAAAAGAGAAAATGTAAATTCAAAGAAAAAGAATCGATTATTGATGTATTTAAAAAAAAAAAAAAAACTAATTGAGTGGAAACTTTATCAGAAATTACTGACTGGAACTTTTGAGTTTCTCTACCTGGCTGCTGAACTGTTAGAAAAAGCAGCCAAATGACACTGTCACGTTAAAGAGAATCATGAATTAATGTCATCTTAGATATATAAGCTGAATAGTAAACGAAGAGATTTAGTGCCTACTGGGAAAGTAAGCCTTTTATTTTTTTCTTGTTGTACCTTTCTTATTGTAAATTTTCAATCAAAGTGAAATGGAAAGAAATAGTTCTTTAAATGAGTGACTTTTTTTTTTTCTTATATAACATGCTTGCTTAGGTACGGTTTTTACAATGAACGACAAACGTTAGTAGTGCTAAACAAGGAACTCTTAAAATGCATGCACGAAATGTGACAGCAAATGTTGAAAACAATGTGAAACTAATGAAACTGAAAAGATGGATTATATATTATGAGAATATGTATATAATGATATAATGCAGTACCGTTGCCAGTACCGCCTGAGTGGCCTTCATGCGGGTGACATGTAAAAGCACCCACTACACTCTCTGAGTGGTTGGCGTTAGGAAGGGCATCCAGCTGTAGAAACTCTGCCAAATCAGATTAGAGCCTGGTGTTGCCATCCGGTTTCACCAGTCCTCAGTCAAATCGTCCAACCCATGCTAGCATGGAAAGCGGACGTTAAACGACGATGATGATAATGATGATATAATGCAATGAGAAATAATCACAGATGATTCCAGAAGAAGGTGATGCATATTTGTGTCTGCACATAAAGTGCTCTCTGAGATTGTGCCTGGTTTCAGATAATTTTGAACATTATTATGGTTATATACTGCTGATCACTGTGCACTTCCTTGTATTGTTATAGCTTTTGAATGATGCCCCCCTACTAACTAGGCTGGTAAGCCAACATTCCCCTCTCAACAGAATGCTAGTTCTTTGAAGTGTTTTGCTCAAGAACACAACAGACTGTTAATTGAACCCATAATCTTGTGATTGTGAGTACAACACCCTAATCCCTAAGCCATGCACCACACACACACACACACACACACACACACACACACACACATGTATAGGACCAAAAAAACTGTTCAAGTGTGATGAAGACCAACCAAGTAGGTCTGATTTGTTACTGATTTTTGTCTGACCATAAATTCCATCTGGGCTTGAAACTCAAAACTCTTACATTTTCAAAACTCATTGCATAACATATATGCTTAGAGTGTTTTCTCAGACAATAATTCTTTGCACAAGTATGAGCTGACCTGCATCATGGGTATAAATAAATAAGATCTTCCCCAAATAAAGGAATTCAGTTAGTTCTGATGAAACTGAGAGAGTATAATGCAGCACTGTTTACATAATGTTGCTTACTCTTTTAATGGAAACAGCTGCAAGCAGTAGTTGATGTTCCTTTGTTATTTTTCTCTCATATTTATAATAATAATAATAATTCTAAATATTATTATTATTATTATTATTATTATTATTATTATTAGCTAATTGTACTCCCGTGTTTGAAAGTGAAATGGAAGAGACAGTGTTAGTTGGTTTAATGTGACAGTACTGGAAGAAGGTACAGGGGAGAGTGAGCGATGGATCGTTGTAAAATAGCCAGTATTAAAGGTGTGATTTATGGCAGTATACACACAAACATATGCACAAACATGCATACGCTTGCATATGTTTGTTTGCTGTGTGGTGTATACAAGTGCACTTGTAAATCGGTGTAGCTTGCCTAAAAGGATGAAAATCAGTATGCGAACATAGCCATTTCATAAATCGCAATTAATGAAATAAATACCAAAACACTATGGTCAATATAATTGACTTAAGACCATGAAGGTGGTGCTCTAGCATGGCTACAGTCCAACAAATGAAACCATCAAAAGAATATCTGTTGGATACATTGCTATGTGTTCAAATCTTTGTTGTGTTTTTACAGTCTGGTCTCTGATAGTTCAAGCCACCCTACTGTATATCAATTGTTGGCACTCCGTCGCTTACGACGTCGAGGGTTCCAGTTGATCCGATCAACGGAACAGCCTGCTCGTGAAATTAACGTGCAAGTGGCTGAGCACTCCACAGACACGTGTACCCTTAACGTAGTTCTCGGGGATATTCAGCGTGACACAGAATGTGACAAGGCTGACCTTTGAATTACAACCACAACGGAAACAGGAAGAGTGAGAGAAAGTTGTGGTGAAAGAGTACAGCAGGGTTCGCCACCATCCCCTGCTGGAGCCTCGTGGAGCTTTAGGTATTTTCGCTCAATAAACACTCACAACGCCTGGTGTGGGAATCGAAACCGCGATCCTATGATCGCGAGTCCGCTGCCCTAACCACTGGGCCATTGCGCCTCCACAATATATCAATGAAGATAGAGAAAGTACTGTGGTGGCACACGGCTAAGTGGTTAGGGTATTGGACTCTTGATTGTAAGATTGTGGTTTCGATTCCTGGACCAGGTGAAGCATTGTGACCTTGAGTGACATACTTCATTTCACGTTGCTCCAGTCCACTCAGCTGACAAAAAGGAGTAATCCTGCAACAGACCGGTATCTTTCCCAGATGGGTAATATATATGCCATGGAAACTGGGAAACCGGCCCTTTTGAGGCTATATGACTCGGGAAGGGATTTTTACTTTTACTAATAGAGAAGATACTGTAGCTTTTGTGGGGGAGTAATTAGTGTGTAGCACCAGATCCAGACTGAACAGGTTTCTGATCAAAGCTTTTCCAACCATGACCTTTCCAAGTTTTTATATATCTACGACTACATTGTTTTGTTTTTTGTTTTTGTTTTTTTCTTTTTTTCCCCCCAAGACAGTAGAGTGTGATATGAAAGGATTTAACTGCTATTTCTCACACATCAAACAACAATTTCTTTCTTCTATATATGTATGTGTGACTCATGCAATGAGCTGTATTGTCCCTATGGTTATATAATCTGTTTGTACTTTTGTTTGTGTCTTGCAGGCAGAAGGTTCATTTAGGAAAAGCTGGGTATTGGGCTTTTTCCAGACAAGTTCCATTCCTCCATCTGTATCACCCAACCCCAGCCCTTCAAAATTCAACAAGGTAATCTATTACTATTATTATTATTATTATTATTATTATTATTATTATTATTATTATTATCATTACTATTTTCCTTTTAATCTGCATGTTTGTTACAATCACTTGCTGAGACACACCTAGCATCCTGGGGCGAGTGAAGGATAAGCGATGTTACAGTTTGACTGAAAGCTTGGGGAGGGGAAGTGGCAGGGGCAATAGTGAAATGTCTTCATGTAATACAACACAGACATTTAAATGGGTAGCCTTTTTCTAAGGATGTGGGCAGTACTTGTCAGTACAATCTTTTGGGTTTCTCTGAGACATGGTTCTCCTGGGATGTTATCTAGATGTTTCTGACATCCCTTTTTGATCATACTTAGGGCACCTTCAATAACAGTAATAGTTCTTGCTTTAAGATGCCACATATTATTATTATTATTAAGGCAGTGAACTGGCAGAATCATTAGCATGCTGGATGGAATGCTTAGCGGTATTTCACCCATTGCTATGTTCTGAGTTCAAATTCCGCCAAGGTTGACTTCATCTCTCATCCTTTTGGGGTCAAAACACTGGAGTCGATGTAATTGACTTAATCGCGTCTCCCAAACTGCTCTTGTGGTAAAAATTTGAAGTCATTGCCTTTCGTCCTTTGGGGGTCAGTGAGGTGAGTACCACTTGAGCATGTGCTGGCAGAATTGTTAGCACTCTGGGCAAAATGCTTAATGGTATGACCACAGCGAGCTGGCAGGATCATTTGCATGCTGGGCAAAATGCTTGTCAGTATTTCATCTGCCACTACGTTCAGAGTTCAAATTCCGCTGAGGTCAATTTTGCCTGTCATCCTTTCAGGGTCGATAAATTAAGTACCAGTTAAGTACTGGGGTTGATGTAATTGACTATCCCCTCCCCACCATTTCCAGGCCTTGTGCCTATAGTAGAAAGGATTATCATTATTATTATTATTATTATTATTATTGTTGTTGTTATTAAGGTGGTAGGCTGGCAGAATCGTTACCATGCCAGGCAAAATGCTTAGTAACAATCTGTCCGTCTTTATGTTCTGGATTCAAATGCTACCACAGTCGACCTTGCCTTTCATCCTTTCGGAGTCGATGAAATAAGTACCAGTTGAATCCTTTGGTCGATCTAATTGACTCACCCCCTCCCCCAAAATTGCTGGTTATGTGCCAAAACTTGAAACCATTATTATTATTACGTCCACCAAGGTGGAGGTATTGTTTTCAGTCGTGTTTGTCTTCTCCGTGGAAAAGATATCTCAAGAATCGCTGGATGGATTCAGAGGAAACTTTCAGGGATGTTTGGTCTCATGACTGGCATAAACTGATTAGATTTTGGGATTGATCCGGTACCGGACAAGGATTCTGGATTATTTTTCCGGATTTTTTACTTAATTTTTAAGAGCGGTCGTGTTCATTTTTAGTATTCTTGTTTGTGAGAGCAGTTGAGTTTATTTCAGATATTCTCATTTTAAAACATCATCTCCGGGTAATCATTGAGAGGACGTTGGTGTTGCCCTGGCAGAGGTTTGCACTCTCTGATTGCTTTTGTAATTATTACTGTTATTATCAGGGGGTAAAGCATTCAGAAACTCAAGTGGGATTATGATTGAAATCAAAGCTACTATGAATACTGGATCCCTTGTTCATTGTGCAATAGCACATTGTTAAAGAAATATTACCATCATCATAAATATTATTATTATTATTATTATTATTATTATTATTATTATTATTATCATTATTATTATTATTATCATCATTATTATTATTATTGTTATTATTATTATTATTATTTCATCCATTTGGAACATGCTTTTGATTGCTTCATTGAATTTTCAAATTTTTTTTTACCAAAACTCAGATGATGCTAAAAAGCATTTCTTTCTTGAATAATTTTTTTTCCTCCGAATCCTTTTGGAACGCTCTGAACATTTTTCCATACTGAGGAAACATAAAGAAGAATTTTTTTTTTTTTTTTTGATGTTATTTTATTTTTTTGATGTTATTTTAACATAAAGATTCTCATCTGGGGGGTGGGAGGTGGGGAAGAGAGGGAATATAAAAATGAATATAACAGCACAGAAAACAAAGGAAAGAAATTTAATTATACAACAGTGCATGAGCATTCAACTGGGGTGGGGGTGGGGGGTGACTTTTGGCCGATGATATCAACACATTAATTTGAATAATTCTAATGTATTGGTTTATAACAACAGTACACACACACACACACACACACACACATTGCCGACTGTAGTAGAGAGTGAAAAGGCTAAGTTGAATGATTTCATCATTAGCATCTGGTGGGGGTCAGGATTGCTTTTCATCTTCTTGTGTTTGATAAAATACCATTTACTGTGTTGCTGTATCTCAGGCAACATGGCTAGAGTATAGCAAGATAGCAGGATAATGTCATCAGTGGAAGAGGTTAGGAAAGATAATTGAAGAAAATAAAAGAAAGTAAAGCACAAGAAGGTGCTGCCAATACTATAAAAGAGATTTTCCCACCCAGATACTAGCGAGGGGTATGGAAGCCATCAGCCTCAAAATTACAGAAGCACTCTTCATTGGGAGAAAAATACTCAGCCTGAACTGCCAAAGTGAGTTAGATGCATGGAAACACACATACTACTTCCAGGAGTTCTTTATGAGGAGAGTGCTGAAAAGTTCCTGTGAAAGGCCTGGTTGGAAGCCGAACCTTT
>NC_142938.1:20583888-20593888 GCF_046866305.1 Octopus bimaculoides | reverse complement strand
CGCTTTGAGACCGCGACCTGTTCACTGACAAAATTGTGAATCTGACGGCTTTTGTGTTATTTTAAATGGCTTATAAACACCTTCCATGCTGCAATTGTTATATATATATATATATATATATATATATATATATATATATATGTACATATATATATTGTATCCCGGCTGTAAGGCCTTATTTCCATATACGGCCAGCTTAATTTTATTCATCGTTAGTCGAAAGACGTCTGTTGTTATGTCCCGTTATTATTCCTACTGTATTTGTGTAACATTGTTAATTTTTTTCCGTCCTTGTTTTTGTATACATTCGCTGCTTTCTTCCAAGGAATCTAATGCTCTTAGCTTAGTTTTTCCTTGGGACTGGCCAGATTGGAGCAATATCGAGAATAACCAGCCGAAATTGCAAAGATAATCTGGATCTCGACTGAAGAGAGAAAACTCCGAATGACATGTCCATGTTTTCTTTGTATCATTTATCTGTATGTTTTGTCCCTTTCTTGTATCACCTAACTGTCTGGATGTTTTGCGTTCTTGTCCCATTCTGTATTATATATCTATATATATATATATATATATATATATATATATATAATTTAGAGAAGAACCAATGATATACAATTCAAAGAATGACGGAGACCAATCACCATCCAGAAAAGCGTACTCTACAAAATACTAATTTAAAAATCTATAAGATCTAAAAAAAAAGTATAAAATCCATTAAAATCTATAAAATACTAGACTAAAAATTTAATTCAACTTAGTAAATTGATAAAATAGAAGGTAAAGTGTTGACTACACACGTTTCGTGGCCACATAATAGCAGGAAAAAAACCAGTACAATTCACAATAAATTGATCAGGATTATATTCTACTCAAAATACAGTCACTCCTCAGGTCTCTGGAAAAATAAGAATATAAATAACATATCTTAATAAATAAATATATATATATATATATATATATATCATCATCATCATATATATATATATATATATATATCATGATCATCATCATAGCAGTTAAATCCCTCAAAACACCCTACTGTCTTAATCTGACAATTCTGCCTATTATGTAGTTTGAATGAGAAACTGTAACTAAGGATTAAGATTATTAACCCCACAGAGAGAGGAAAGAAGAGAGACAGCATAGCGACGGTTTTGTACTCCCCTTGTTGCTAGCGAAAAGGCATGAGCCGACTGTCTGAGCAACTGGTTGTTTTACTGGTGGAACAAACAGGACATAAAGATTACAAAAATAGCGATTCTCACTTTGAAACTAATGATTTTGAAAATCTTTTCAGATTATGGAACGCCCAGCACTCTCATGTATCCATGCTTAAATTTCAGCACGATTGGATAAACAATACTCGAGTTATAAGTGCACAAATAGACAGACAGGATGGATTTTATATATTAAGATATATATATATATATATATATATATATATATATATATATATATATATATATATATATATGTATACACACATTTATATATATATATATTCTTTTTCTCTGTTACTCTTTTTTACTTGTTTCAGTCATTTGACTGTGGCCATGCTGGAACACTGCCTTTAGTCGAGCAATTCGACCCCAGGACTTTAGCCTAGTACTTAATCTATTGGTCTCTTTTGCCGAACCGCTAGGTTACAGGGACGTAAACACACCACCATCGGTTGTCAAGCGATGTTGGGGTGGGGGACAAACACAGACACACACACATACATATGTATATATATATATATATATACATACGGCGGGCTTTCAGTTTCCGGTATTGTGTAGTTTGTCACATAATTACTTTTGTATAACGTGGTTTGATGTGGAATGCTACTGAAACAATTGTAACTGATATTAATCAAAAGCCATAATGATATTTTCATTTTTGTCTTCTGAATAAACCCTGTGAAAATATCTTCTAAATCATTCTGTCAGTGATTAGTACCCAGATTCCCTACACCAGCAGACTGCATTTTATGAAATCACAACATCAAATACCAGTTTTATCGTGTAGATAGCTGGGAATTTGCACACAAACACACACACACACACACACACACACACATATATATATCCGTTTTATAAAACAGGAACACCATTAGATTATGGATATGTTATTGATGCTCGTTGAACCAGTTGACAAAAACAGGGAGGCTGTGATGTAATTGCTCGACATGTTTGAAACAACAGCCAAGTCTCCGAAAAATAATTTTTACCAAAATTTCAATTTTTTAAAATCAACTCCTCCTATTCCATACCACCCAGCTATCGGGATAAAGACATCATCCCCACAGACAGCAATATGGAATAACTCAACACATTTGTGCTAACGTTTCTTATTTCTTTATTGCTCATAAGGGGTTACACACAGAGGGGACAAACGGATTAAGTCGATTAACTGGTACTTATTTAATCGACCTCTGTGGAATTTGAACTCAGAACGTAGCGGCAGACGAAATACCGCTAAGCATTTCGCCCGGCTCTCACACACACACACACACACATACACGTTTTAGTCAGTTCGTAAATGTTGTTGGCACTCCGTCGCTTACGACGTCGAGGGTTCCAGTTGATCCGATCAACGGAACAGCCTGCTCGTGAAATTAACGTGCAAGTGGCTGAGCATTCCACAGATACGTGTACCCTTAACATACTTCTCGGGGATATTCAGTGTGACACAGTGTGACAAGGCTGACCCTTTGAATTACAGGCACAACAGAAACAGGAAGTAAGAGTGAGAGAAAGTTGTGGTGGAAGAATATAGCAGGGTTCGCCACCATCCCTTGCCGGAGCCTCGTAGAGCTTTAGGTGTTTTCGCTCAATAAACACTCACAACGCCCGGTCTGGGAATCGAAACCGCGAGTCCGCTGCCCTAACCACTGGGCCACTGCGCCTCCACTAGTCAGTTCGTAAATAAATAAAGAGAAATTGTGTGGAGCTTTAAGGGAGGTGAGAGTCTACCTTTCCTTACTATAAAATGAAAAATCATCTCTACTATAGACAAAGGGTTCAAGACATGGTCACGCAGTTCTGGAAATCCAACACACGTGGTCCTTTGACTCCATCTACCAAGATCTCCCACCACCAGCATTCATGTTTTCTATAAAGCTTAACCAAGAAACATCCTTTCTCCAAAGTGCACAAAAATTTAATCATCTTCTTCAGACTCAAGCGTAAACCATTGAGTGTGATCTCAATTAGAGATGCACATAAAAGAGTGCTTTGAAGAGAAGAAAATAGGGCATCAGATTTAATGACATTGCCAAAATGCTGTCCAAAGGCACTCTCGAATTCCCGTTAATCATTTCCCTACTTTTCTGGTGGGTTTTTTCCCCCGTTTGAACTCACCCAAGCGCTGCATTATTTAAAATCAACTTCTAACTTTAGCTGCAATATTTCTAAGCTTCCACTTGTTCTTGCTCTTTTTTTTTCTAGGCTTAGTTAATTAAGAATATTATCATTCCTGCGCCAGTGCGTACGCGTACACACACACACACACACACACACACACACACACACACACACACACACACGCACGTACACGCACACACACACACACACACACACGTACACACACACACGCACGCACACACAGGTACACACATGCGTACACACACATTCTCTCTCACATACACATATAAAGTAAAGTAGCAAAAATAAAAGAACGGAAAAATAACATAAAACAATGTCTGCCTGTACACACACACACACACACACACACACACACACACACACACACACACACATTTATACATAGATACGCATGCATATATGAACGTGTGAGAGAGAGGAGGAGAGAAGTGATTATATATGGGTCTGTATAAGTTATTAACAACATTTCGTTCAAGTATTCCAATCTTCCCCCACCTCTCAGCGGCACACAGACACACACACACACACAGACACACACACACACACCTATTCTTTCCCTTTCTTTAATCGTCCCGTATATTGTTAACCCTCTCCCATCACTGCATCGTCTCCCACCAACACCACACGAATATAATAGGAAAAAGGTGTCTGTGATCTAAAGCAATCACTTAATCGATATGCCTAGTTTATCGATTGATGTTTGGTCAAACTGTGTCATTGACTTACTTTGTTGCCACGATGCCTCCCCCCCCCTTACTTATTGCAAGAAGGAAAACAACAACAACAACGACAACACACAATGTCAACACAACGTGAAACCTATGTTGGAACGTCGATGCAGTCGTCAAGTAAGAAATAGTAGCCTTATTTCACTCAAATCACACCCTAAAGTCTTACAAAATAATAATAATAATAATAATATTAATAATTATTATCATTATTATTATTATTATTATTATTATTATTATTATTATTATTTTTATTTTGTAAGACTCAGAAGAGCATTATCGCTGTGAAAACAACATCCATTCATGATTTTTTTTTTTTTAAATACATATTTTACCTGTGAATTTGCGTGTATAAACTGGGAATGCATACGACGAGTTTCTCTGCCCTAGGTGTACGGAAAACACTCGGCGAGAAATGGAAGAAAATTTGAAGAAAGAAGAAAAAAAAACAACATAATAATAATAATAATAGTAATAATAATAATAATAATAATAATAATAAATGCCCGGATGCAGTACCAGTCAGTGGCTCTCATGGCTTCTGATCTTAATTGATTGGAAGTGTTATCATGTACATTGTTTTGTCTTAGCAAATATTCTGCTTAATACCACAGATTTGCTTGTCAGTTGTTTGACCTTAACCAGTTGAGCATGTCCCTTGGTGGCTGACGATATGTGCATCTCTGATCATGAGCAGAAGTAGTGGGGGAGCATCATAGCCATGTGTTGAAAGGAGCTCTTTGGGGTTTGAATAATTCGCCTTTGGAAACATGGGTGTTTTGCTCAACATCCTTAAACAAACCTTATTCAGGGACCTTTTGAGCGGGATGGGCTACTCGACTTGATGAAAATTCTAACTGGGCCCCCACCTGCAAGGTCATGCGCTGTTTATCTTGATATGAGATCACCATGTCACGCACATATGGTTGTGATGCATGTGCCTGGTGTACCCTTATCAGACGGGTAGTCATGATGGGTATACTGGGCTTCGTATATTTTACCCCAGTGTCACTTTGATGGCATGCACTGCTCTCTCACTCAATAATAATAATAATAATAATAATAATAATAATAATCTTTTCTTTATTAATCACTGAGGATTTATTTAAAGGATTTGGGATGATACAGCACAATGGAAAGTGAATGGGATTGGAACGTGCAAATAAGGAAAAACGATAAAAGTTACAAGTAGAATCCCCAAAAGAAGGAGACTTCCAAGGGCTTCTCCTGGAAACCCCACAAAACCACGATCACCCTGACCTCCAGGGCAAGTGCTGTCTCCTCTCCGCATGCTTAGAGTAGACCCGTTCACTCGAGCCATTCGCGCTATATTCACCCACCTTTTGACAAAATTGCTGGGAGGCAACACTTCCCTCTCTATCCTCACTTTCCTCTTAAAATGGAACTTGAAAAAGTTGATGAGGGTATGGCCAAAGAAGAAAGTGTCTGTCTTCAGCCCTTTCAACCTGGTCCACCACACAACCTCTTTCGCTAAGGTCACCAGACGAGCATTGGGTATGATAAAGAAACTAAAAACATTTGAACAAAAACGTAGAAGCTACATATATTGGAGTCTCAACACTACACGTTATTCGAAAAACAAAAGAACCTGCCAGAGACACCCTACATCCTACGTAAGACATCAATTCAATTTAATAATGCAACACAAACAAAACAATTCACAAACACAAGACATACTCTATAAAGTAACCATCCAGTAAAATAAACAACCATCATAGCATGTACTCTATATGTCGGATACCCAACAGAATACAACTTGTATGACACACACAACACACAATACAAACACTAACACAAACAAAAGACTACATCCGGATCCCATAACAAAACAAAATGATGCAATACAATACCGGGAAGTGTTTGCACTCCCCCTACAGAACACACAATGCTGCACACACCCCAGCAACATGGAGGAGTGGCCGGTGATGCAGTAGAAATCTGCTTAACACTTTTTTTGTTTGAAATGCTTTGCGGTATTTCGTCTGCCGCTACGTTCTGAGTTCAAATTCCGCGGAGGTCGACTTAGGCTTTCATCCTTTCGGAGTCGATTAAATAAGTACCAGTTACGCACTGGGGTCGATGTAATCGACTTAATCCGTTTGTCTGTCCTTGTTTGTCCCCTCTATGTTTAGCACCTTGTGGGCAATAAAGAAATAAGAAATGGGCCACAGTCCTACTTTGAAGGAGATCATATTTTTTTTTCGAAATGAATGTTTCCTGCAAAAGTCTCAAGACTTCTGGAATGAGTCATGTAATGTACATACACGCGCGCGCGCGCATGCAGTACCCTAGCTAGATAGATAGATCGATAAATGTGTATACGTATGAATGTATACATACATATATGCATACACCTATATATTATACATTTGTTGTTGGCACTCCGTCGCTTACGACGTCGAGGGTTCCAGTTGATCCGATCAACGGAACAGCCTGCTTGTAAAATTAACGTGCAAGTGGCTGAGCACTCCACAGACACATGTACCCTTAACGTAGTTCTCGAGGATATTCAGCGTGACACAGTGTGACAAGGCTGACCCTTTGAATTACAGGCACAACAGAAACAGGAAGAAAGAGTGAGAGAAAGTTGTGGTAAAAGAGTACAGCAGGGTTCGCCACCATCCTCTGCCGGAGCCTCGTGGAGCTTTTAGGTGTTTTCGCTCAATAAACACTCACAACGCCCGTTCTGGGAGTCGAAACCGCAATCCTATGGCCGGGAGTCCGCTGCTCTAACCACTGAGCCATTGCGCCTCCGCATATTTATATATTATATAATATGTTAACACATACTTATACATGTGTGTCTGTGTATGATACATATATGCATTCATGTATATACATATATAGGTACACACACACAAACAAACACGCACACTCACACACACATATATATATTTATATATATATTTGGCACAATGAAATAGAAAAAACTCTGACGAGAATTCAACAAAATACCACAATGCCTTATATTTGGCATTCTCAAGCTTGAAACACTCCACTGACTTCATAACTGATATTTATAAATGTAAGAACTGAAGCTGGGTACCCTGTGAGATTCGTTTCCCTGTAACCCAGCCAGTATCTCTGTACACGGACACTCAAATGACATTTGATGTCCTTTTAAGACTGATATATAATTTAAATGATACAAAAACGTTTATTTCAACAGTTGGAGTGACAGATATTCCGAAACATTTTCAGATATTTAAATGTGCACTGAAGGAAGCAGATTCCTTAACTGTCCAAAATATGCAAATATATACAGTTATTTGGAGTGGTTATTGCATATCATATATATATATATACATACATACATATATATATATATATATATATATATATATATATATATATATATATATATATATATATATATATATATATATATATATATATTATATAAAGGATCGTGGGTAAGGCCAGAACAACGCGTAGTGAATGCAAGGCAAATCACAAGAAAAATATATGAATTACTGTAGACTTAGCTTGCACTCAATATTTTGAAGTTGTGACCCCATTTTCGAGAAATTTGAGAGCAGCCATTGAATGAGAATACACACAAATACCAAACGAATTGTTTTATGATGATTGCGATTCCATTGCTTCGCGTTGTCAGCGGTGCCTGGATCAGAACGGACGTCAATTTGGAAACAGGCGTTGACAAAACAATAAAATAATGTCTGTAGATTCTACTAAATTTTGAAAATGAAATGTATTTTAATAAACACCTACTTTACAATTATTTAAAGTGTGTATACATTTTCTGGAGACTCCCTGTATATGTGTGTGTGTGTGTGTGTGTGTGTTTATATATATATATATATATATATATATATATATATCAAATGGTATTTGGTTCAACTTCATTTTCCCCAATGATATGGAGTAATTCCTGGACAAATGTATAAGTTTTTTTGATCATGTGACTGGCCATGTGCAAAGCCTTGCCTCACATTAAAATACTTCGTTTGGTTTTTAATATCGCCATTACTGTCTCTATTATGTATTGCATATTTTGGCTGTTCGTGGCAGAAAAAAAGGTAAAAACACTCCCCAAAATTTCATGTTGGAACGAAGGCACGTGTCAACGTGAATAGTAAATACTCAGAGCATCTGCTGTTATAAGTCGCTAATGATGCCTCATTTGTCAGTAGAGTTTTGTATATTGTGTTAGTCGGAGTGGTGTCCTCATCTTAGTAGTTACTTTTACTAAATTTCGGCTGTGCACGTTCCAGCGTTAATCGGGTGTCTTGTGATTCACCTTTCCATGTTTGAAAGTTTTACCATAAATTTTCGACGGACTTAGCTGTGAAAGCTAGATCACCACCATACAAAATCCTCCCCCCCGCACGAGCACCTGATCCCAAATGCTTCAGTTAAGACCTGAACAAACTATAATAAACAGAAGAAGATTAGAACTGAGCTCTACATGACACCTACAAGCAGTTTTAATTTTTCACTGAATTAATCCTTAACACTCAGCTTGCTGACGGCTTATCTGTAGCGGTTTACATCATTCTTGCAAGCCACTCATCAAGTTTTTCCAGTTTTTCTAGTTTTTATAAGAGTCAGAAAACAACGTGGTATTCTATCAAAGGCATTCTCTATAACGACTTACTCTTTACAAAGATCTCCTGTAGTTGTCTCTCTAGGAAGAGATACCCTCTTCAGGAAGAGGGTATCACTGCCACCTAGCCCTAAAACAAGCCCGAGCAGCATTTCTTCTAAGCCAGTTCTTTTCTTGTTCATCTGAGCTATAACATTTTCTGTTACTTTCGTAACCTGGTCCGTCAGTTTGATGCATATTTACTCGTTCTTTGTCCTTGTAGCAGCTGATGTAGAGACTGCTACGATAGTCATTGTTTACGACATCGCCGTCTATTAAACAAATCTCCTGACGAATGAGTAGCACTTGTCGCATTTCTTTGAATATTTTCAACTTCTCAAGTGACTACTCGTGGTAAGTCCAGTTGCTTTCTCTGCCTTCTCACGCACACACACACACACACACACACACACACACACTCTCTCTCTCTCTCTCTCACACACACACACACACACACTCTCTCTCTCTCTCTCACACACACACACGAACATATGTAGAGTAGCATTTTTAAAAGTATAGCTGTCAGCTTAAATAACTGATCCCACTTTTGTATCTATTTGATGCAGTCTTTCTCTCTTTCTCTCTCTCTCTCTCTTTGTCTTTCTGTCTCCATGACTCTCTTTCTCTGTCTCTCCTTCACGCACTTTCTTCTCATTCAACAGTCTCTTATAGAAGCATCGCTATACATCTTATTTCTCAGAATAGGTGAGACCTAGTTTGCCGATATCATTCTGTATATACTTTTCTTCGACGACATCTCTCCATACTATTTATAACTTCTCTTCTAACCACTCTTTTGTTCCTTTTCCAGTCTTTCTAATCCTGTCTCTTAGCTTTTATGGCTCTGTCCACTATAACATTCTGCCATCATGTCACAAACTGTCTTGCTGAAACAAGATTCCAGATACAGATCTGATCTCTAGCAGGGTCGTTTCATCGATACTTCCAGTTATCATCTTTGCTCCTTATCTTCCCCTGTTTCTTGTCATCCACTTCAACTTAAACGTCTTTGGACATACATTTTGCGTGGGATATTTCAGCTTTGCATCACCGCGAATCATACATGTTACTTGTATGATTCGGAAGCATCAGCTTAGACTGTTTGGTCATGTTGCTCAATTTTCCGAGTTGCATCCTGCGTACTGTTTTCTCTTCGTCTCTGAGAATTCGACTGGTGTGACGGCTCATGGTCACGGCAGATGAAGAAGTATTTTGCAGAGTGAGATGGAACATTACTCAGAGGGTTGCCCAGGAAGACCCGAGCAGATACAGAG
>NC_142938.1:20548888-20576388 GCF_046866305.1 Octopus bimaculoides | reverse complement strand
GTCAAGTACTACACATGGTTTAGGTGAACTCAGTATATGGCTGATATTTAAACATTGATATTTTATGAACAAAACAAAAAAAAAAAAATGTAAAAAAGAATATGTAGACTAAAGAAAGAGAAAATGGAGGGATCTTATGGTCAGTTTTTAACATACTGTTATCTTAGGAAGGGGTGAATTGATTATTTGATTGACCACGGTATACTCGACTGGTACTCTAATTTTTCAACCCCAGAAGAATATGCAATACAAACTTGAGAGGGTTGTTATACTGATTAATAGCTATGTAGGATCTATGGAAATTCTGCGTGTTATAAATTTTCAGTTTTATAATTTAATGTATAAATTCATGTAGATCTTCTTAAGGTTGATACATAATGTTGAAGGTTTTGATTATGTCTCTGGCTTTATTCCATAGTTAAGCATATTTAAAGCCTAACCAATGGAATATTGTGACAAGCAGAATAGTAATAATAATAATAATAATAATAATAATAATAATAATAATAATGATAATAATTTCTAACTTTAGCACAAGACCTGAAATTTGGGGGATGGGGACTAGTTGATTACATCGACTCCTGACCTCAAAAGGATTAAAGGTAAAATCAACCTTGGCAGAATTTGAACGCAGAACACAGAGATGGATGAAATGCTGTGAAGCATCTTTCCTGGTGTGCTAATGATTCTGCCAGCTTGCCAATGATAATAATAATAATATTTTCTAACTTTGGTACATAGCCATAAATTGTGGATGAGGGGTGTGGTCAATTAAGTCAACCCCAGTATGGGACTGGTACTTAAACATTGATATTTATTGAAAAAAAAAAAAGAAGGGAGAAAATGGAGGGAACATTTCTGGCATTACACTTAGTGTTTTAACAAAGAAATATGTTAAAATAAAAATATCCTGAACTTGAAGTATCTTAATTTGAAATAACATAAGAAAAAGTATGTTACTTAGCAGTACAAATAATAATTAGAAGTGTGCTGTTAATTATAAGTATCTTAATTGTGAATCCTCGTCATTGTAAGCGTTGTTTTCAAGTCCCGGACGTCTTTCATTATACTGGTAACATTTTATGATACTTTCGCTGGACGAAAACTCAAAATCACTTTTGCTTGGCGATGGTACTTCAGCATAAATATTAGTTTTCATAGCAGATTGGTAGGATTTGGTCCTCAAAAAAGTTGGATGCGTTTTCACCAACAGAGTTCCACTAGTGGAATGTCTATTTTTATGAACAATATTATTGCCGCTAATTGTTTTCCATGTGTTACCAACTGGAACAGAGTTAGAATTGTTTCCATTCTCGGTCATATGGTTGTCAAGACGTTGGCGGTTTATATAACCATTTTCTGGTTTGCTATAAACAGCATATTTACGATCGATCACAGAAAGCTGGATAGCATTTCCAGGTAGTTCATCTGGGGATTTTTTTGCAAAGGATCCTTTCATGCACTTTACCATTTCTATTTTCTCACTGGCTGGACTCTGTAAAGCATCGGCGCTCCTTAAGGTCTTTGCCGCCGCATCCGAGTTTATTGTAGGATCAGAACTATTCTTATCAGAGACTCCACTTGATGTGAAGTCTTTTTTAATTTCGTCCGACAGGTTGTCAACACACTCCACATCTCGCATCCCAACTTGGTTGCGTTCATTTCTTCTTCTCAAGATCTGTCGTCGGTCCCTGTGGTTAAAGATAACAAAATGAAAGATAAACATAAAAGTCAAAATATATAAAAGAAATACCCTCACGCACACACACATGCACACACACACACACACACACACACACACACACACACACACACACACACGCACTATACTACCACCAGACACATTTCAAGACGTTTTCAGCACCGATATGTTAATGCATAGTAAAAAGAAGTGACCAAGAGAATCAAAGTAAAGAAATAAGCAGAAAGGAGAAGAGAAAGAGAGAAAGAGGAATGATCTCTATTTTTCACTACCACCACCACCACCACCACCACCACCAACTACCACCACCACCACCACCACCAACAACAACAACAACTTCAGAATCTTTGAACTACAGGTACAGCTCATTTTTGCCTGTGAGTGGAATGGAGCAACGTGAAATAAAGTGTCTTGTGGCAATGCACCACAAGGTATCAAATTCACAGCCTTACACCCTGAGCCAAATATCCTAATCACTTAGCCACACACCTTCACTCCAAGTATTGAGTACCCCTCTCTGAAGTATTTGTCCTGGTTCTCTGGGTTCTGAGTTCAGTTTTGTTTTTCCCCTTTCAATAAATATAGTACCTTTCTAAGGGCAGTTACTTACTTAACTGGGCCATAAATGAGTTTTTTTCCACTGTCTTCAACTCTGGGCTGTTCTCTCCCAGATCTTATTAGATTCGAATTGTCTTCAATGCTTGGCCCTACATGAACCCCTTTTTTTATCTCTGGAAGCAGGTGGCCCATATTAGTTTGGTCTCTATCTTTTGACTTGTTCAGTATAGGAAGCCCAGCTTGGAGCTTGTGCTTCACTGGCTCCTTGAGTCATTGAAGCTCACAAGCAGCCATATTGCCACGAGGACTAATAACCTTGTGATGGAGTTTGAGGACAGAAGATTGACAAAAATCTTAGCACACTGGATAAGATGACTTGCAATAGCAGTTCCAGTTCTTTGCATGCTGAGTTGAGCAGCCTCTACATGGTGAGGAATACATCCTTCAGAACCCAGCTAACAGTTGAGAGAGCAGTGTCTTGACAGGAGCAACATCTTGCTTACATCAATATATATATATATATGACTGTGGACCCTACGATAGAAAAGTAGCAATGGGAGGGAAGAGGAAAAGTAGTGATAAATCGATTAATAAGAGATTTAAGGAAAAAAAATTATCAGTCTCGACTACAACTTACCGAACAGCCTTGATGACCGATGCTATGCATCCGACGGCAAAAATAATGCCAGAGAAGATGCTACACACCAACAGAAATACTACGTTACCCTCCATCAGCAAATGAGTGAAGTGAGATAAGTTCTGTCATGTTCAAACAACTGGAAGAAGAAAAAGAAGAAAAACGAATTAATAATTAATACATCATTAATATTAACATATCATTAATATTGATATATCATGCTGGCACAATGATTAAAAAAACATAAACCACCCTCAGATCATCTAATTGCTGGCCCATTTTCCTTCACTTAAGGTTACACATTTGTGATCTATGTCTCCACATTCAAGTTGGCAGCTGACCCCTATTCTTATCAATACCAGTCTACATTGGTGTCTGTGAAGGCAGAGGGGAGGGGGCGCATTCTCCCATCCTCCTGGTCACCAGACTTTGGTGCCTGGGGGTGCTTCAGAATGTTCTGGATGGGTACTAATTTGCAGTAATGCTAAAGTGGAGTATGTATGTATGTATGTATGTATGCATGTATGTATGTATGTATGTATGTAATGCTATAGTGAAGGCAAATGGCTCAGTGGTTAGAGCGTTGAGCTTACGATCGTGAGGTTGTGAGTTTGAATCACGGACCGGGCTGCGTGTTGTGTTCTTGAGCAAAACACTTTATTTCACGTTGCTCCAGTTCACTCAGCTGTAGAAATGAGTTGCGACATCACAGGTGCCAAGTTGTATCAGCCCCTTTGCCTTTCCCTTGGATAACACTGGTGGTGTGGAGAGGGGAGGCTGGTATGCATAGGCGACTGCTGATCTTCCATAAACAACTTTTCCCAGACTTGTGCCTGGGAGGGTAACTTCCTAGGTGCAATCCCATGGTCAGTCATGACCAAAGGGTGGGGGGGTGTCTCAGCAATGCTAAAGTGGACTTTTGAACTAAGTGTAAATTTGGGGGTTCACTATTGAATAGTGAGGAGGCAGTGCCGTCCTGTGCACCCCCTTAGAGATGAGCATGCTCCTCACATTGAACATAGTAGCTTATTGGTATTCAAATATGGTAGCTGCATGTTTGTAACATACATTTCTCATCTATCTGGAGATGAGTTTGGTGTGATAATGCATGCTACATTTATGAGGTGGATCTGACGATTCTCTTTACAGTGTGACATCATGTGTTACCGAATACTGAAACATGTGTAACAGATGAAATAAAAGAGTAACAAGTTCAACCCTTTGCTCTTTTCTCTCATTGTTGATATTCTCATTATATTAGGTTATGGCCCTCCTCAGACCATATACGTCCTTTGGAATCATGCAACAGTGGGCATTTAATGAGGTTAGCCATAAGGATGGAAACATGAACGGTAAAAGTGTCGAACATAGAGCGCATTAATACTTCTATCTATCTATCTATCTATCTCTCTATCTATCTATCTATCTAAAATCAAATTCGGATAAAAATCTTTCACAAGAATTTTATCAGGAAGCTAGTGTGTAAAAAAATTCCTACGGAAAATTTCTATTCCCAAGAATATACTTATTCGTTTATATATATATATAAAGGGCATTACTACAGAATAATGCCACACACTAGACTTCCCAAATAAACACATTTTAGTACCGAATGCTTTTCCTCGCATTCGGTACTAAAATTGTTTATTTGGGAAGTCTGGTGTGTGGCATCATTCTGTAGTAATGCCCTTTATATATATATGTAAATGAATAAGTATCTAAGTAGGTATGAATGTGCTAAGTGCGTGACAATTTTACTACTATAGATTTTAGCATGTATATATCTACATAGAATTGTGTGTGTATGTATGTATGTGTGTGTGTGTGTGTGTGTGTGTGTCTAAATCTATATCTGTTTATACGTGATGACTTACTAATTAATCTTAGTAGTCATCTCTTATGAACAATGATCATAATTACATCTATTGTGTGTCAGTTCGGACGTTTATATTCTCAAGGTCACTTCTGTTTCTGTTTTTTTTTCTTTCTTTTTGCACTGGAGGTGAAGGTCGGCACTGGTTCGCTTTCAAAGCAAACAGCTCCGATAGCTCTGCCATATATAAACTCATACACACATACATACATATATACATACATACATACATACATACATATCTAAAGATATGTATGAATGTATGCATGTTTGTATGTGTAAAAGATTATATACATACGCATACATGTATACAAATACACACACACACATGCACGCACACGCTTACACATATGTACATATGTATTTTTTTATCCTTTTATTCTTTTAATTGTTTCAGTCAATTTGACTGCGGTCATGCTGGAGCACCGCCTTTAGTCGAGCAAATCGACCCTAGGACTTATTCTTGTAAGCCTAGTACTTATTCTATCGGTCTCTTTTGCCGAACATCTCAGTTACGGGGACGTGAACACACCAATATCGGTCCTCAAACGATGGTGGGGTGACAAACACAGATACACACACACACACACACACACACACATATATATATATATATATATATATATATATATATATATACGACAGGCTTCTTTCAGTTTCCGTCTACCAAATCTACTCAGAAGGCTTTGGTTGGTAAGCGGCTATAGTAGAATATACTTGCCCAAGGTGCCACGCAGTGGGACTGAACCCAGAACCATGTGGTTGGTACACACATATAAGTATACATATATATATGTGTGTGTGAGTGTGTGTGTGTGTGTGTGTGTATAAAACTATGTATACATATATGCATATGCACATGCACATACAAACACTCACTCATGGAAATGAGGAAATGGATCTTCCGTCGATTACGACGATGAATATGCCAGTCGTTCGATCTGCTGAACTAATTGTTGAATTATCGTGTGCAGGTAAGTGGTTGCGCATGTCACAGACACCTGTGAACCCTTAATGTACTCCTCAAGGAGAATCAGCATATCACAGTGCAATTCATTGGATATGATTCCTCACAGTTTCCTTCATATGGTTTAAGCCGACATGATGCTATAGATATTGTAGGAAAACAGTAACATGTGGTGCTACTTCATCGAGGGATCAAACGCGGGAGCGCATAAGTGCGAAATGAAGTTTTTAATTATACGGTATGGCAGAATATTTTTCACTCACACACACACACACACTTACAAATACATACATGCATACACATACACAAAATAACTCTTGGCACTCATAAACTCGCATAAACACACGCACATACGTACGAACGTACACATGCACATGCACACATAGATGCACCAACACATGCATACACACAAACATATACACGACATGTACACACACATTTGTAAAAAAATACGCAAACACACGCACACTCGTTAAGACATACGCACACGTAAGCACATACACCGCACACACACTCACACATACGCACACGTAAGCACACACACCGCACACACACACACATACACACACACACATACACACACACACACACATCATATTGGAGCCAAGCTCAAGGCCACTATCGAGATACAAGTGATTCTGATAGCATCTTTGATATTCATTAAAGCAGACGAGAGTCGATGATTTTTTTGCGTAATTGAAAAAAAAAATCATTCGTTGTTCTCGTTCTGCATTCGTACACACGTTTAACACACACATTTAACACACACACACACACACATAAAATACTGGAAGAGAAAGTGCGAGAGAGAGAGAGAGAGAGAGAGAGAGAGAGAGAGAGAGAGAGAGAGAGAGAGAGAGATAAAGACAGATAAAGAGAGACAAAGAGAAGCAACATAGAGAGAGAAATAGAGAAAGATAAAAACAGATAAAGAACGACAGGAGAGTGGGAGAGAGAGAAAGACAGATAAAGGAAGAAACACAGAGAGAGAGAGAGAGAGAGAGAGAGAGAGAGAGTTAAAAGTTAAATGATTATTCAAAAAAACAAAAAATTAAAATTAACATCAGATTTGTCTGAAGTAGGTGATGGAAACCAGAGTTTGTTGGTCGGCGTAGCTTATACGGATTTTTATGTATGAGAGGGAGAGAGTGAAAGAGTGTGTGTCAGAGAGAGAGAGAGGGGGAGTGGAGAGAAGGTAGAGAGAGAGATGATGGGTGGGACAATAAAAAGCAAATAACGAAATATCTTTAATGTGACATTCTTCGATTCTTCAATTGTACTATCAACCGTAGAAACCATTCTGCATTCTTCAGAATACCCATTTCTTGTCGATTCTGCTGAGCCGATAGTCCATTAGTCTTCTCTCTCTCTCTCTCTCTCTCTCACTCTCTCTCTCTCTCTCTCACTCTCTCTCTCTCTCTCTCTCTCTCACACACACACACACATAATCTATCTATCTATCTATCAGAAAATGTCAACAGTGTAAAATGGGATAACATTAGGTTTATCCATGGAGAGAAAGGCCTACGGAAAAGACCATGCTGAGGTTACCATGGTCTTTTCCGTAGGCTTTTCTCTCCATGGATAAACCTAATGTTACCCCATTTTACACTATTGACATTTTCTGTGATATACGATAGCCTTTATTTTATTTATTTTTTTTTTTTGCCCCTACCGATCCCTTTTGATCGGATTTTTTAATTTTCATTTTACCTTTTTTTAAATTTATTTTAATTTTTAAAGAAAAGCTCTACAGTTGTATTTGTCCCCTCTGTGTGCAGCCCTGTGTGGCTAATAAAAGAAAGATATCTATCTATCGTGTTGTCGCATCGGCTCAGCTTTTTCGACCTTTTATTGCACACAATTTGTTTTAATTTTTGCACACGTCGTGTGTGAAGCACCCAGCTTTCGTTTGAGTGTGTTTTCAAGGGAGGAATTGACCCCTAGGGGCAGTTTCAACCCTATTTAAATTTCTATTTTCCTTCTCCACTTCCAAAAATGTCGAGAAATTTCGCAGTGGAACAATCGTTTACAAAATAATTAGCACAAAAACCAAAAAAACCTGAAAATGCACCACAACAGAGAATTGAGGAATGCCTTCGCCCTGTATGGGTACACAAGGGATATGTAATCTGGTGGCATAAATTCTGCACAGTTCAAGTCCGTTTTCAGAATGAAAACCTAGCCAAACGGTTCTCAACGCTAACTCTCCACACAGATGAGTTAGTGATGATACCAACATACCAGGGACAAAGAGTGACAAAAGTCACAATAAAAAATGTGCCTCCAGAAATAGAGACACAATGGCTGTTATCTGCCATTTGTTTCGAAATGGAGGAGAGTACCATATTAGAAATTGCTCAACATTTTGATCTAATGTATACAAACACACACACACACACATATGACAGGCTCCTTTCAGTTCCGTCTACCAAATCCACTCACAAGGCTTTGGTCGGGCCGAGGCTATAGCAGAAGACACTTGTCCAAGGTGCCACGCAGAGGGACTGAACCCAGAACCATGTGTTTGAGAAGATAACTTCTTACCATACAGCCACGCCTGTGTGAATATATTTATGTATGTGTTGCTTATGTCCAGTAAGTTAAATAGTTAATTAAATAGCACATGTTTATGTACAAAGCTGCGGGAATCAATAGCTGTCAGACATATAATGTAGCTAAATGTAAATGTATATTTGAAAGCTTTAGTTGTGAACCATGCTTTAGTTTTCAATCGACCAGACTATCGGATGTTGTTATACACCACTGATCACAATGCTTTTTCCAATTCTTTGTTGACTGCGTCATTTCTATCTTGACTCAAATCGATTAACTAAATCGTCTTTCCGTCGTCGTGGAGCCCTTCTGAGTGACCGTCGTCTTTTTCGAACTTTTCGATACAATTCATGCAACTTCATGGCTCCACTTATTGTCTGTGTACCTTGCGACATGTTTGGTCCAATGGAATATGATCTTTCCGTATTTTTGATCACTTCATTTTACTCCGATCCGTTCTCGAATGACCTCATTTCGGATATGCTCTCGTAACGATATTCCTAGCTTAACTCTTTGTGTCGTAGCTAATCGTTGTTCTTCCTCCTTCGTAGTAGCCTTCGTTTCATCTGAGCACAGGCAGGGTGGTGCTTTTGAAGAGTCTGGTACATAGGGTCTTGTTCAGCTTTGCATTGAGCACATCTATTACTTAGGTAAATGCCTTCCAACCTACCCTTATTATCTTCGAGATTTCAATATCCATGTCTCGGCGCATACTCATTCTGTGCCCTAAATAGACGCATTCCTTTACCTCCTTGATTTCATCGTTTTCCACCTCTATTCGGTCCAGTAACTATGCTTTCAAACCGCATATATTTTATTTTCAAGCAGTTCATTTTAAGTCCCTCTGTTGATCTATGATTGTCTGTCAGCATAGTCTGTGATTTCCGTGATGAGTACAATGTCATCTAGGAAACTGCGGTGTTAGTCGTTCACCGTTGATGTTCACGCCACCTGTTCAATCAATCTTTCTGATGATCATTTGGAGACATGCGATCAGAGCTTTGGCGAGATAGTGTCTTCTTGTTTGACGCTCTTCTCGATTCCAACTTTTATTGCTGGTGATAGCAGAGCTGTATCAGTGGTGCATCTAGAGTTCGCATCTCTGAGCAGTTTGGGGTATGCGCTGCAACACTTTGCATTTCTAGAGATTTCAACACCGCGTTATCTCGACACTATCGAAGGCCTTTCCATAGTCGACGAAAGCGATGCACAGGAGCAGAGATTGTATTCTTTCGCTCGTTCTATAAGCTGTTTAAGAGTATGAGTTTATCTATAATCCTGTACCTCATACAGAAATCAGCTTACTCCTTCGGTTGCTGGTCATCAAGGTGTTTCGATAATTTGGTGACTACGATCTTTTGTGCTTTATTCCCTGCTGTATGGTGCTAAATCTGGACCATCTATAAAGCTCAAGTAGAGATGTTACATGCATATATGAGACAGCTACGACGAATTATGAATTTCACCCCCCTTAACAAGTTCGGGAATGGAGAGATCCTACGACGAGCTGGTCTGACTCTTATGATGGAAAATCCTCATTGATGGAAAATCCTCATTGATGGAAATTTACGTTGGTTGGGTCACGCGCATAGGATGGACAACAACAGACTTTCTAGACAAACCCTTTACTCCCAATTCTGTAAGAAGAAAAGAAAACATAGGAGACCTAGAATGAAATTCAAAGATACAACAAAAGGGAACATGAAGTGGAAAGGAATTGATTATAATAAATGGCAAACACAAGCGAAAAAATCAACCAATATGGAGAAAGCTTATCAAGTCATGTCAAAGCCATGAACAGTCATAGCCGCAACGACTGTCTGCAGAAAATAATGACCTTTATAAATAATTTATAGAGGTGAGACAAGAGGCGTATGGGGCGCCATTCAACACCGGAAGGGATCATCACTAGCTATGGACAGAGATTATTAAATCAGTGAGAAGAAGGCTTTGCACAACTTGATGCAAAAAAAAAAAAAAAAATCAACGTATCAGGATCTTGATGTGTCGCAGCTACAAGAAGCTATCAAGCGGGAAGTTTGGAGTTGGCTTGGAAGAGGTTGATAAAGTCAAGAGATGCATGTAGAAAATACAAACTGCAAGCCAGTGGGTGAGGTGGGATGGGGTGGGGGTCTAAAGGAAAAATTTCGGACAGACAAAAGGGTTAAACAGAAGTAAATGAAATATAATGATTCGATTTTACTGCGATAATATAAGTTATAAAGAGACTTAATCGTAATAACTCGTGAATAATAAAAGCTAGATGTGTGTGTGTGTGTGCGTGTGCGTCTCTGTGTGTGTGTGTGTGTGTGTGTGTGTGTGTGTGTGTGTGTGTGTGTTGATAGCTAGGTAGGTAGATAGAGAGATAGATAGATAGATGGATAGATATATTCCTTGAATATGGATATGTCTGTAGCGATGATTTGCACACACACACACACACATGCACACACAAAGATGCACGCATATATATACAATATATATATATATATATACATGCATATATTTGTGTTTCTGTCTGTGTTTATGTTTAAATCGATCTCTAAATCCTTGTGTTGTTTACGCTTATGTTTCCTTTTTATGTGGCAAACATAGTGGATAGACAAAGAGAGATCGATAGGAAAAACAAGTAATGGGATCAATATGACTCACTTTAACCCTTGATGGTCTAGTGAGGCACCAGCATGGCCGCACTCAAACACTGAATCCAGTAAAATAATAAAAGACCTACTTTCCATCTGTGCTGTCCCCTCTTTCTACCTTTCTACTACTACTACTACTACTACTACTACTACTACTACTACTACTACTACTACAGCGACCACGGTTCCTTAGAGCTGATTATTGTCGCGTTACTTTCATCCATGTCCACTGGACATAATCGTCTCCCCTTTCCTCGTGACCCATATTGTGATTGCATACCCCCCCCCCTCACAGACCCAACATAAAACACTACATCCAATCCTTCTTTCCCAAGACAGGAGCTCTGGGTTTACAAACAGTTTATGGGCGTAAAAAAGTGAATGAATATTATCCAAAAAAATGAAAGTAAATTGCAATAGAAACCACAAGTTACGGGAGAGTGACATCCCAAAATTTCGTGTAAACAATGTGTATGACATAACCAATATATAAAACGTACATATACGCTATATAATATGAAAAACCATACATATATTTTTTTTTATAAAATGAAAGCAATCACATTTACGGGAAACAGAACAGATATTTATGCATGAAACGGTATTCGTGAATAGTTTTTCACGATCTCTAAATTTGTTTTACCACATTTGCACATGAAGATATGTTTCTTCTTGGTGTGTATCCATCGCCATTCAACAGTCTCGTCACTCCCAGTTTCTATTGCAAATTACTTTCATTTTTTAGGACAATTTACTTTCACTTTTTTAATGTCGGTAAGCTGCATGTTAAACTTTTCCTTGCATCAATCGCTTTGCAGATCTTCAAGAATGACATTACCACGCCAATCTTATCGTTTTTGGTGGTTGAAGAGTAGCCATTCTGCAGCACAGCCATCAATGGGTTTTAACGGATCATATCAATCCATTTGTTAACCTAATCGATCTCTATTTGTCTAACCACTACATTCGCTACATAAAAGGAAGCAAAACATAAAAACATAAGATTTTAGATAGATTTAAACACAGACAAAAACACACAAATATACACATGTATCTGTATAGGTACATGTGTGTGTGTATGCATGTATGTGTGTGTGTGTGTGTGTGTGTGTGTGTGCGTGCGTATATATATATAAATACACACACACACATGCACATATTCATATACATATATGTCTCTGTGGTGGGCTATGAAATATAGTGTTTAGACAGATTAAAGCAAGCATTGGTAATCTTTTTCGAGAAGTGGGTCGTATAAGACATGGTATATCACCAGGCGGACCATACTAATAAAAACATTCATAGTCAATTTTTCGTTGGAATGCTGTTCAGAAAGTCACGTTCGCTTCAGTTTTCTCATGACTGGTTTAAAATAACTTCCACATACCAATTTCATTTGAACTGGAATTTGAAGTTAGCGAAGAAGAAAAGAAACCTAACAAGCAGCAATTCAATTTATTGAATTTAAAAGCTGAAATATTTCATTAACCCTTTATCTACATTCTGGTTATATTCCTGATATTTATTAAAACGGGTTTAGAATTTAAGAAAGAGAAGAAAAAAAAGTTCACTGATAGTAGGACCATTGGTGATGACGTCATCAATGTCCACCAATCAAATCTCTACTAGTTGTACTGGTGTGAAACAGGCACCACCAGTGCCAGGGATTGCCGCTGCTAACCTATTTTAGTTGACTCTAGTACAACAAAGATAATCGCCTCTTCTCTACCCCTTTTTTGAAAAGCGGGTATGAAAGACAGGATTTACAAAGAAAGTTTAAAACAGTAAATACTCGTGTAAATGCTCCCTCAAAAAATAATGCATTGGTAGACGAAACAATTTCAGAGAAATGTAGATTCTAATATACAAGAGAAGAGAAAGAAAAAACCCTCTCTTCTCTATTCCCTTCGCGAAAAGAGGATAAGCAAAGAGAGGATCTACAAAGAAGGTTTAAAACAGTTGGGGCTAATGTTTATTAACCAATTAAAAATTTTCCAAAACACCTTTCCATAATAACCAACCACAAAAAATTATTTTACCATCCCACTCAAACACACACATCCAAGGAAGAGTTTAACTCTACAAACACTATGTAGAGTCAAGACTAACTCTAATGCATTGTAGTCTGCAGATGGCTTAGCTGGCCGAAACTTCGAAGTTACTGTCAGCAATATTTTTGTATCAGAATGATAAATTTGTACACTACAAAAATATAGAGTAACCCATCAAATTAATTTAAAATTATCTTTATAATAACTGAACATTAAAAAAACAAACATTAATATATCCATCGTTTGTTATTATTCATTTGATTATAATGCACCAAGGGAATTTACGACTTGTCGGACACCCTAGAGTATACCAACAACGTACTACTCAAAGTAACGCGTAATCCAGATCAGCGCCTTAGGCGCTAAATACTCATATATATATATATATATATATATATATATATATATATATATATATATATATATATATATATATATATATATTCCCGAGCGCCATACTAATATATACTTTTGTTATTTACACCACCTGTCCTCGTCTGTTGTTATTATTTGTATATTCTCCCATATATATATATATATATATTAAAAATATCCGCCTATGGATATAATAATAGATTACTTTATTTTTTCTGTCTCCGATGAAGGGAAGTACTGGATCTTCCCAGAAACAGCTGTAAGACTCTATCCATAAAATACTTCTCCAACCTTACCATTGCTCTCTTTATCTTTTTATTTTTATATATTTACATATATATATATATATATATATATATATATATATATATATATATATATATATATATATATATATATATATATATATATATCACGCTGACTACTTGATAAATTCTTATAAAGAATTTATCCTATATTATATTATATATATATATATATATATATATATATATATATATATATATATATATATATATGTATGTATGTATATGCATGTATTTATATATGTATATATGCAAGCGCTAACAATTGGGCATACATATAAAATGTATATAAATATCAATGCATTCTTTCGCCCGTTTCTACATTAACGCTAGTATATATACAGGGTGTCCACAAATTCTGGGTACATGGGGAATAACACATACTTTTAAAACAAAACAATTTTATTTAATTATCATGATTTTTATTTACTCCATGTACCCAGACTTTGTGGACACCCTGTAGATGCACATATATGCATATTGATATAGTCACATAAACTCACACACACATTTTATATTCATATAGTCACGTAAACTCACACATACATTTTATATGTATGCCCAATTGTAAGCGCTTGCATATATACATACGTAAATGCATACGTATATATGTAAGTTCAAGCAACCACGCAAATAGAAGCAAATAGAAGCATATATTAGTATTTTCATACTAGTGCATAATGACACACACTTCTATATATATAGTAACAACACGGTATACGGGATCATCAATACATAGAAGTTTTAAATGCAAAAATGGAAAATTTATGAGTCATCTGGTTATACATTCGGACTGTAACGTAAATATGTCTTGTAAATCCTATGCTTACATGTTAAAATTAATTCATAATTCCTATTCAAGATTGAATCCTTAGCAAAAAGGGATCTCAAGTCCTTCGGTCGTACATAAATTACAAATTCTTTTATAAACATAACAAAATCTGGCCTTTGCAAAAATCTTCCGTTACGTATGCTAGATATCTTTATACTTCAGAAGCAACACATATGCTGAACATAACGAGATATCGTCATTCCTTTTCAATGGGTTTCAAAATGAATGACTGTGTGAGTGATATCTAACATTTAGACGTCATATATGGAGGGGAGATGTTATGAATCAAATATGTTTTAAAACGTTGGAATCGTAAAGAAATATTCTGAAATACTTTGACTGCGGCTACAGATTTGAACAAAGAAAAATAGCTTCAGAAAGAGCTACTCAATTAGTGGAATCTGTTTCTTTTTTAAAACTTATATCTGTAAAAAACAAAAAAAAAATATCTATTCGCTCTACATTTATCTTTAACTTTGTGTCGAGTACTCTGCAGAATCTGGGCCTCCTTGAACTTTGATTTGAGAATTTTTTCACACACACGCGCGCGCACACACACACACTCACAGAATCTCTCTCTCTCTCTCTCTCTAAGACCCAACCACGTTTGTTAGAGAACTTGTCCTTAATGTGACCTTGCGTGCCCGGACGTTGCATGCAGAATTGTTTTCGTTTGGGAGCTGAGTTGCCCTCACAATGGTCGCACGCTGTTTACGCGAAGGAGTGCATGGTTGAGCCACGACTATAGATTCCAAACCGAAATATTGCATGACAGTATTGCTTTCAAGCACTTCCTTTACAATCCCCCTCCACTTACCACGTTATTTCTTTCATGTAGATTTCTCTCATGTGGTGCTGTTGAGCGCACCTATAGGCTTAATTTACCACATAGATGTAGTTCCTATGTCAGTTGATTGTTCAGCGTGGTAGCGGCAATGCCGACAGCCGCAAAGAGAGTATATCCACTGAGAGCGTTTTGATGCGTTCAAAAATCACATACCCACCATTAACTTTTTCATGACAAGGTTAGGTCCTAGAATCTTCCAGACAGATGGATGACATGTCACTTAGTCGAATTTACTCCACAAATATTTTGTCGTCAATGCTGCACTTCCCCGTATCACATATTTCTACTTAACTGTACCCTATATACAAACTAGGCCATTTAAAACCTGAGCAACGCCGGGTATGCCTGCTAGTATCTATACACACGCACACAGATATATTTGTATATGTATATGTATATATAATCCTTATACTGACTTAAGCGCTTAGTGACCTGAAACAACTTATTAATATCCAAATAATCATATAGTTTATTTCAGCAAGATAGATAGATAGAAAGATAGATAGATAGATAGATAGAGAGAGAGAGAGAGAGAGAGAGAGAGAGAGAGAGAGAGAGAGAACAACTGAATGAACAACTAAAAAAAAAAGCAAAAAACAGAACCAAAAGCACACACATCTAAACAGGATTGGTTTCAAACTCAAGTGTAACAGTTTAACTAAAGCATAATCAGACAAAAGAGTTAACGATGTGAATTAATGGAATCAAGACAGTAAGAAGTAAAGATAAATAAATGCTTCTGCGTAGCATCACCTCGCCTCGCCTCGCCTAGGAAATAACTTTGAAACGTCTATAAATTTATGGTTAAGATCTTAGTGTAATTTAGTGGAGAGAAAAAAAACTGTAGCATTCTGCCGGATTACTTCCTCTGTCTAATTTATGATACTCCGGGGTTGGGTAACGATATATCTAGTGATGGGAGATATTGATTTACTGTTGATTTTGTTTTTGGCACAAAGCCATATATATATATATATATATATATATATATATATACATATATATATACATATATGTGCATATATATGTGTGTATATACATACATACATACATGCACACATACATACATATATATGTATATGTGTGTGTGTATATACACACATACATACATACACACACATATATAAGTATATATATTTGTATATATATTATATATATATGTGTATGTATATCTATGTATATGAGTATGTATATGTATGTATATGTATGTATGTATATAGATACATACATATATGTATATATGTGTGTGTGTATGTATTCATATTGTACATTTGTGTGTATCTATCTATCTATCTATCTATCTATCTATATTCTCTCTCTCTCTCTCTCTCTCTCTCTCTCTCTCTCTATATATATATATATATATATATATATATATATATATATATAATATATATATATATATATATATATATATATATATATATATATATATATATATATATATATATATATATATATATATATATATAAACATGCATATACATACGCAGACACTTATACACACACATACAAACACCCACATATATATGCATACACATGCACGCACAACACATACACATACATCCAGACACATATACACACACGTATTTTAGGCAATACAGAGGCATCAGTTACTGCATCTAAGAAAAATCTACCACGAAATATTGCTTTTAAGAATATGCTTCCATATAGAACCGATGTAGAACCATTACTGAGAATCAACCAAAATGATTTCCATTCAGGAAGATCAACATTATCACATAATTCTTACAAATAGGAAGATTTACCGAACCTATCAAAGATCAGAACCTAAAAGCTGTCTTATCAGTTGTAGACTATACAGAAGCTAAGGCGGCGAGCTTGGCAGAAACGTTAGCACGCCGGACGAAATGCTTAGCAGTATTTCGTCTGTCTTTACGTTCTGAGTTCAAATTCCGCTGTCTACTTTGCTTTCATCCTATCGGGGTCGATAGATTAAGTACCAGTTATGCATTGGGGTCGATGTAATCGACTTAATCACTTTGTCTGTCCTTGGAGAGAAAGCTCAAAAAGAGACAGTGAAGTAAGAATTGAATTGCTACGGCTTCGTGTTTAGTACCACTGCGCGCAATATGGTGTTGGAGACAGAGTCCTCAGGCACTTCCTCAAATGCATCCTATGGGAAGCAACCATCATTAGTCCTACCGGCTGGATTCCCAAGGCTGACCAACTGAAACTATGGATATTATGCCATCATTTCGTTCTTGGGTTACCTTTAGGTCTTCTGCTAGTTCGCTCGGCTTCAAGAATTTATCATGCGATTCTTGCCTGTGACATTTTCATTACATGTCCGTAGTACCAGAGCTGTGAGTGACCTCTCAATGTGACACAATAGCGGCACGACCAGGATAGACTCCCTGATCTCCGAGCTAGGTACCCTATCGCGTAGCGTTATTCCAGAGAACATTCAGAGTAAACCCATTTCGGCCGATTGTGTTCGCGATCCATATAAGGATTTCAGAATACAGTATTTTAGAGCAGTTGTGAAAAACATATTGATATATGGACGTGCACGCTGGTCACTTACAAAAGTAATATGACCCCCTTCAGAAATGAATGACCATAGGATTGCATCTAGTAAGTTCTTTCCAAGGCACAAGTCCGGGCAAGGTTGTTTATGGAAGACCAGCAGTCGCCCATCGATACCAGCCTCCCCTCTCCACACCACCGATGTTATCCAAGGGAAAGGCAAAGGCTGATACACCTTGGTACCAATGATATCGCAACTCATTCCTACAGCTGAGTGAACTGGAGCAACGTGAAATAAAGTGCCTTGCTCAAGAACACCACACACAGCCCGCTCTAAACTAAACGGAACATATATCAAGATATTAAGGATGGTGTGAAGATGGTGTTTCTTGGCAGCAACATACGCCACACATTGTATTAGATGGAAGTATACCATTATTAAAAGAAACCATCAAAGAAAGCAGGTATCAGTCTGTGGGATAGTGTTGCAGAAGAAAGGATGATGTTGTATGTCATCTTTTACTATGAGAACCAGATCATGGTAAAAAATTGGAGAGGCAGAACCGGTCAAACAGCAGTTGTTGGGGGACACAAATCTCGAAAATACAACTGTCTTGCGGAGATGGCGGAGGGCAGGGAAGCGTGGGGAAGACTGGTCCGTGGTCATGCGGAACACACTTGGGTCCTAGGGACCAATCTCTTCAAGGCTTCCCCGATTTCCATCCTTTCTGAAACACCTATTTTTTTTTCCAATGATTGTATCTACACTTTTTTTTATTTATAGATTTCTCCTCTTCGAGATCCATCGTTTTAAGACGATTCATTCCGTTCCTCCCGAAGTTTCTAAATGTTTATGACGTAAACAATACATACATATATACATACATACATACATACATAGATACATACGTATGTGTGTGTGTAATGGAGAGCACATAAGTGCAAAACAAGGTGGAGAAAATAGTACTCGAATATCAAAGTTAGAGTGATATAATTTTATTAAAGCTACAAAATTATCACATGACTGTTACTCAGACTTTCACGTGAAACTCAGAGTAACAATCTTGTGACAATTTTGCAACTTTAATAAAAGCATCTATCTATCTATCTATCTATCTATCTATCTATCTATCTATCTATCCATCCATCCATATATATATATATATATATATATATATATATATATATATATATATATATATATATATATATATATATATATATACAGGATGGCCCCAAATTCGCTCTGTCATTTAATATATACAAATATATTAAATGGTAGCTTGAATTTTGAGCCACCTTGCTCAAAATCATAAATATGTATATATATAATTTGGACTACTAGTCTCATCTTTCTTTCTTTCTCGCACATATATATGTATGAGTGTATGTATATATGTGCATATTTAAAATAAACAGCTGGCCTTAAAAGTCATTTTGCCTTTGAATCTCATTAGCAAGCAACAGTCATACTCATTATTGAGCTGGACCCCCAGCTTGTATATATATATGTATATATATATATATATATATATATATATATATATATATATATATATATATATATATATATATATAATCCAGTACAACTGTTTCATTGCCTTTTTCGTCAGTACTACCAGTTTAGGGTGGTGGTGAAGATGGTTACTAAAAACCGAGTTCGACAAAATCCAGACCCCTTCGAAATGAAAGAAGAACCCAATACAAAAACCTACAACTACATAACAGCAGTTATAACAAAATAGTTACGTATTACCTTGGAAAATCTCCCGACGAAGTTACGTCATGTGCCCTGCTCTAGTTAAGCAGGATTTGATTGGTTTTATCAAAGATCTCAACCATGGTAGCAGATGGTCCGATACGTCACATTACGTGGTTTATATATGCAATTTCGTTGTATTCCCTTTGTGTCTGAAAACCACTGCGGTTTTCATATCTTTTATTTTATCTTTTACTTGTTTCAGTCCTTGCACTACGGCCATTCTGGGGCACCACTTTGAAGGGTTCAGTCAAAGAGATTGACACTGGTAGTTATATATTTTATAACCCTTTTTTCAAGCGTAAGGCGGCGAGCTGGGAGAAACGTTCGCACGCAGGGCAAAATTCTTAACGGCTTTTCGTTCGTCTTTACGTTCTGAGTTCAAATTCCGCTGAGGTTGATTTTGCGTTTTATCCATAAGGGGGGCGATAAGATCGATACCAGTTGAGCACTAGGGTCGATGTAATCGACTTAGCCCCCCCCCCCCATGCCCCCAAAACTGCTGGCCTTGTGTCAAAATTTGAAACCCTTTGTTACCGTATTTCTGTTGACCATTGCTGTCTTTGTTTCAATTAGTTTTTAAAATAATGAAGAATTTAGTAAAAAATCTTTCTCATTGTTAGAGTGGGGTCTGGAACGAATTAGCTTAGAATTTTCACGGGAGATTATAATATAGAACACGTTAATAAAACAGTAAGTTTGTGTCATAGAATCAGGGGCGGTTTTAGGCGAGTTGGTGCGAAAGGGGCGGATATATGGCCCGAACCGCTAATGTTACTGGGGCGGGGTGGGGGTGGGAGAACTGAAGCAAACCAACACCGGTTGTCAAGCGGTGAGTGGGAAACAAACACAAATAGAAAGATACATACACATAAGTAAGTAAAAATAAAGAAAATAGCTGGTGTTGTTTCCGTAGTATTAATCTTTTCTATTCTAGGCACAAGGCCCGAAACTTTAGGGTAGGGAACCAGTCGGTTAAATCGACTCCAGTACACAACTGGAACTTAATTTATCAACCCCGAAAGGATTAAAGGCAAAGTTGACCTCGGCGGAATTTCAACTCAGAACGTAAAGACAGACGAAATACCGCTAAGCATGTCGTCAGGCGTGCTAACGTTTCTGTCAGCTACCACGTGACCTGAGCTAGCAATAAAATCATAAACACCTAGAAGCCATTTTGAATTACTCACTAATCTTTCACTTTCTCCTAAACATCTAATGAGATTGGGATGGATGTGTCCTACGCAGCCTCGAAACTTCAAGTCATGTGGAACTGCATCAAACTGTTATTCTGCTATCAAATACACGAAAGCCCAACTAACAGTACTACTTTCTTTCGTGTTCGGTCACACAATTTTGCAGATGGAATAATAATAATAATAATAATAATAATAATAATGATGATGATGATGATGATGATGATGATGATGATGATAATAATAATAATGAACTTTTCTACTCTTGGCACAAGGCCCAAATTTTTTTTGGGGTAGGGAGGGGACCAGACGATTAGATCGACCCCAGTACGCAGCTGGTACTTATTTTATCGACCCCGAAAGGATGAAGGGCAAAGTCGAACTCAGCGGAATTTGAATAGTAATAATAATAATAATAATAATAATATATATATATTTTGGACTAATAGGTATAAGTCGATTAGTGTGTTTAAATGTTGAGTAGAGCCCCGGCACAGTTTAGGCTACCTTTTGTCACCCATTGGATCTACTTCAGGAACTCCGTAGTATCATTTAGGATAATTATATTAATTAATTAACGAGAAGGTGGATTTGGTATTAAACTTTATTTTGTACAACGTTCGTTTCTACTCATCTTCCCCTTACATACTATATATATATATATATATATATATATATATATATATATATATATATATATATATATATATATACTTAAAATTTAAAATTAAGGTTTAGAAAGGAAACATTAAAAGCAGCATCCAAACCTTGTTTCGGATAAGTCCCAAGTGCCTGCAGAGCACGTTCACCACTAATGGCTACCAGACGTCATTTGCGCTACTGCACTCTCGTCGCTGGATCTAAGTCAGGCACCCCCTAAGTCTACGTTGGGTATATTTCAAATGATCGATAGGGAAGCTTCTAGTTACACACTGTCTTCTGTATCAATCATTTAATATACACACACACACACACACACACACACACACACACACACACACACACACACACATGTATGTATGTATGTATATATATATATATATATATATATATATATATATATATATATACCGAGAGAGAGAGTGAGAGAGAATTCACAAAAAAAAAATAGCAGACGAATACAGGTGGTGTAGAAAACAAAAAACAGATGTATTAGTATAACACTCGGGAATTGAAAAAGTCTTTAACGTTTCGAGTCTACGCTCTTCCACAGAAAAGAACACAGAAAAAAACAAGGAGAGAAACAAAGAGAGAAAAAAATGTGTGTAGTAGTTAGCGATCTATCATGGCGAATGCCGACACAGAAGGGTCACACAGGAGAGCTAAGAAGAAAGGGAGATATATTTATAATATGTATGCATACATGCATACATACATGGACTAGTTCATAGAGAAGATAGTAAGTACATGAACACTTGGCACGTAAAATATAAGCCACAGAAGGGAGTGATCATGTCAAAAGCTTGGGAGTTTGGAATAGAGTACCGACAAGTTTATGACATCTCACTTTGAAGGCTACATCCATGCAGTCCAGGAAGAATAGCTCCCTTCAAAGTACCTACAGCATAAAAGGCAGAAAACGTTGACAGACAACAAATGTAGGTTTTGCAAGAGCAACACTAAAGACATTAACCACATTATTGCTAACTGTGAGAAAATGTCTTCCAGATATCTTCCCATGAGGCATAATGCAGTGACCAAAAATGTCCGGGGCAAAGAGGCGGCGAGCTGGCAGAAACGTTAGCACGCCGGGCGAAATGCTTAGCGGTATTTCGTCTGCCGTTACGTTCTGAGTTCAAATTCCGCCGAGGTCGACTTTGCCTTTCATCCTTTCGGGGTCGATAAATTAAGTACCAGTTACGCACTGGGGCCGACGTAATCGACTTAATACCTCTGTCTGTCCTTGTTTGTCCCCTCTATGTTTAGCCCCTTGTGGGCAATAAAGAAATAACAGTGCAAAAAAGGAAATGCCTACGAATGAAGTTGACCATATTGAAATCCATGGGTCAAAATAATATTGGTGGAACTTCAGAATTAAAACAGCCACCAAGTTAAAACACAACTGGTCAGATATTGTTGTGTGGGACCACAAAAGAAAAGATATGCTCTGTTATGGAGCTCAGCTCTCCTCTCGACACGAACATGGTTAGAAAAATACAAGAGAAAGGGGACATTTATGAACCTCTGATAAGGAGTTTGAAAATCCAGTTCTCAAGATATGCTTTCAGCTTCATACCTATTATTACTGGAGCAATAGGATACATACCAACCCGCCTGGAACAGAGTATGGCTGAACCTGGGATCTTGGGGAGAAAAGCAAATCCTTAATTCATATGCTATAAATGATAACGATATCTAGGGCTATAAATCTGCGAGACCTTCTTAAGATTTAAAGGACGATGGTCAAAAGATGATAATTTACTTCACAACTTTGTTACCAAGTGAGTGGCAGGTCAAAATTTACTCTAAAATTAAAAAGAGAAAACAAAAAAAGTATATACACGCTCGCGCGCACACACACATAAACACACATACACACACACACACGCACACACACACATACACGCACAAACACACTCACACACACACAAACACACACGCATACACACACGCACACACACACTCAAATACACACACACACGCACGCACACATGTATATGTACATATGTAAATGTATGTATATGTATGTATATATGTATGTATGTATATATGTATGTATGTATGTATGTATGTACGTATGTATGCACAACAGGTTTCCCCAGTGTTTCCGTCTACTGTTTCCCTCACAAGGAGCTATAATAGAAGACATTTACTTGCTCTAGGTGCTGCGCAGTGGGACTTGAACCCGAAACTACATGGTTGCAAAACGAACTTCTTAACATGCAACTCCACCAAGTGAAATCTCAGATTTCAGATGTGATTTTGGTCAGTGATAATAATAAAGATCATAACTGATCCGTCTTGGTTTTGTATTCATACCCTCCGTAGCACGGTAGTTTCGTGTCAGGTAAGTGACACATTGCGCTCCAACTGAGAGGGTAGGTCAGACGCTACAAATTTGTTTTTTTTTCTCCATTTAAAATATATTCTTCGAGCAGATGTTCAGTAACAACTGTTGTTATGATGCTTATTTAGAAAAATTTTATTTTAATTAAAATTTATGTTTTTTTTTTATATAAAAGTTCTGAGGCTATGATGTCAAGGACAGTAAAACAGGTAAAATATATTGCTGCAGATTACTGAACATTCGTACATCGTTCCAGACAGGAGAGTCTGCCATATATATGTACATCATCATCGTTATCATCATCATCATTGTTGCCGTCGTTTAATGTTCATTTTTCATGCTGGCACGGGTTGTACAGTTCGACAAGAACAGACACGCTAAAGGACTTCGTCCAGCTCCACTCTCTGCTTTGGCGGGGTTTCTACAGCTGGATGGATGCCCTTCCTAATGCCAGCTACTTTACAGAGTCTGCTAGATGTCGGTTTTTTTTTTTTTTCGTAGTCACGGTTTTGTTGGCACTCCGTCGCTTACGACGTCGAGGGTTCCAGTTGATCCGATCAACGGAACATCTTGCTCGTGAAATTAACGTGCAAGTGGCTGAGCACTCCACAGACACGTATACTCTTAACGTAGTTCTCGGGGATATTCAGCGTGACACAGTGTGACAAGGCTGACCCTTTGAATTACAGGCACAGCAGAAACAGGAAGTAAGAGTGAGAGAAAGTTGTGGTGAAAGAGTACAGCAGGGTTCGCCACCATCCACTACCGGAGCCTCGTGGAGCTTTAGGTGTTTTCGCTCAATAAACACTCACAACGCCTGGTCTGGGAATCGAAACCGCGATCCTATGACCGCGAGTCCGCTGCCCTAACCACTGAGCCATTGCGCCTCCACCGTGGTCACGGTAGCACTAAATAACTCACAAGACGAAACACCTCAACTGAATGGCAGTATAGTATTGAGGGAGATGAAAGTACGATAGAAGAAGTCAGATATATCTGGCTGAAGAGGAGACATATGACTTCTCTAGCTGGAAAAAATAGGGAGAGTTATGTAACGGATATGAGAGAACGAGGTTAGAGGATATATAGGGACACGCCCAACACTAGGAAGTGCAGGGCCCTATTAGGCCCAATTACAGAATTGTCAGTGAGGCCCTCTATTCTTCAAAAACTGAAGATTGATGTTTTATGTTTCTTGTAGTATGCCAGGTCCCAGCCAAAAAACGTTGAGAGCTTTAGGCTCCATCATTAGCCACAATGAAAGTTTTAATCTTTTATTACAAGTCAAGATAATTAGTAATATAACTTGTGTAAATAGGCCTTCTAAAAACAAACTTTTCTGGCTTTTTTTTTTTATGAGAAGTCTTTCAAAATCATTTCAAAGTGAATGGTTTTGTAGTGTCATTTTACTCTCTCTGTGAAATTGTTGACTCTAGATTAATCAATTTTAGTTTAGAAAAAAAAAATCTTCTTTCGACTGATGCGACATTTGCGAGTATTTTTAAGTAAATCCTCAAAACGATTAAAAGAAAAAAAAGACATTAGGAAATGTTTCATTCATCCGCTCGAGCGTGTGGGCCCAAATTGAAAAAAATCTGTCTAATTGGCTTAAAGCCAGTCCCGTATAAGAATATATATGTGTATGTGCGCATGTGTATGTTTGTTTGTGTGTGTGTGTAGGAGTGACTGAGTGGTAAGAAGTTTACTTTCCAGCCACGTGGTTCCGGGTTCAGACCCACTGCGTGGCACCTTGGGCACGTGTCTTCTTTTATATCCTCGGGCCGACCAAAGTCATGTGAGTGGATTTGGTAGACGGAAGCTGAAAAGGAGCCTGTCGAACATCTATCTATCTATCTATCTATCTATCTAAATATTTGTACGTGTATGTAAGTGTGCGTGTGTGTGTGTGTGTGTGTGTAATAGCTGATATAATTGTTAGGTCGGTTGATTCACTAGCTTTGCTTTGCGTTACATCATATAGAAGCAGAGGGGAGAGAGAGAATAAAATAGAGTTACAGAGCGAGTTCACATAAGTGGAACAGATGAGTGAAGAGAGAGAGAGGGGGCGGGAGAAAGGGAAAGAAAGAGAGAGAGCAACAGAGGACAACGAGGAAGAGAGGAAGCATTAGCGATAGAGTAGCTGTGAGAGGAGCCATTCAAATCAGATATCTGTTTTTATCCAATTTTATTTTAAAGTAATAAATATTTTTTCTCTTAAAAATTACTATTCATCTCAGCATTTTGTGTAAGTAGCAAGAAATTAAATAAAAGTTAAATTATATTTATTGTATGTAGGGTATATTTTTTGATGTTACTCACGATAGCAAAAACACATACTTCCAAAGCTAACCGCCATATGCCACACAACACTGGTATAAATACAAACATACTTACATACACACACACACACACACACACATATATACATATACACACACTAATGCATATATATATACAGGTGTGGTTGTGTGGTAAGTAGCTTGCTTACCAACCATATGGTTCTGGGTTCAGTCCCACTGCATGGCACCTTGGGCAAGTGTCTTCTACTATAGCCTCAGGCCGACCCCCGCACCATAAGTTTACAACCGGTGTTGGTGTTTACGTCCCCGTAACTTTACGGTTCAGCAAAAGATGGATAGAATAAGTACCAAACTTTAAAATAAAAGAAAAGGTAAGTACCGAGATCGATTCATTCGCCTACACATTCTTCAAGGTGGTGCCCCAGTATGGCCGCAGCCTAATGTCTAACACAAGATAAAAGATAATGCCGTCGCTTGACCGTTTTCTTAAACATGAGCAGTGTCGATGTGGCATTTCAGTCATTCTTGGGATCCATTAACTTTTGCAAAGGTGTGGTAATGGTAGTTGCCTCTTGTAGCAGGTGTTGACAGAGCTTACCGCTGACGCTGACACATGCCTTCATTCTATCATGGAAATTTTCACTCATTCAGTTTTTTTTTTACCATTATCGCCTATGGCCAGCGTTAGTGCACAGCACATAATAAAGATGTCTAATGCCCGTGCATCAAGCATTTTAGAGTGGAGAAAGGCCTTGCACAAAGTCGCTCCCACTGTCTAAACAATGAATGAATTTGCCCAAAAATAAGGACGTCTACATCGTTGGATGTAAACGAAGTCGCAGGTGGATACATCACAGTTTTCTTTCTTCTAAAGATATGTCTAAACAAAGTTTAGGGGTCTCTCACTTCCAGCTGTCGGATGGTCGTTGACTCTACCTAGTTCATCAACCCCGATGATAGGCTTTTCAGGGTGTCCACTGAGGAGCACTCCGTCGGTTACGACGGCGAGTGTTCCAGTTGATCCGATCAACGGAACAGCTTGCTCGTGAAATTAACGTGCAAGCGGCTGAGCACTCCACACAGACACGTGTACCCCCAACGTAGTTCTCAGGGAGACTCAGCGTGACACATAGCGTGAGAAGGCCGGCCCTTTGAAATACAGGTACTACTCATTTTTGCCAGCTGAGTGGACTGGAGCAACGTGAAATAAAGTGTCTTGCTTAAGGACACAACGCTTCGCTGGGAATCGAACTCACGACATTACGATTGTGAGCCGAATGCCCTAACCACTAAGCTACGCGTCTTCACTGTCCACTGAAAATCACCCACCGCATCAATCAGGCAGTGAAGAGTTACCAGTTTAGTCGGCGTTGACCCGAATATGCAAGCGGTTGTACAGGATT